>NW_010127500.1:0-20038 GCF_000699245.1 Pterocles gutturalis | reverse complement strand
CCAACCCAAACCATTCTGTGATTCTAATAAGATGGTTAAAGATTTGTATCTCCAAAACCTCTGGCCACCAGGTCCTAATGAGTAGGAGAAGACTTTGCACTGATGCTTCATACCTGACGGAACTGTCAGAAAAGAGGATTACTTTCATCCTAGGTAGAGTCTTTTCTTTAAAGATACCTTTGAAAGCCAAGAGTTTTTGCCTCGTCGGAACTGTTTCCAAAGTCTGTGTGCGTTCATATGGAGACTCAGGCCTCTGTGCCCGTTGACATCTAGTTGGTCTCTAGCCTTGTGTACTTTGAGGATGCCAGACAGTGCAGAAGAAGTAAGCACTTGGTATTTTGTTACTGGGTGCAGTGATGTCTACAGTAGTTGATCTGTCTGTCATTACTCCTCGGTACCTGCCATCCTGGCTCTGAATTGTACAGAGCTGGAGAAGAACATGCTTAGGTGGGATCTGACCTTTCTAAATTTTTCAGTATACATCACATATAGTTTGATCATACAGAAGATTCAGGAAATTAGAAGCTTGTAAGCTTCAATCTGTTTTGAATTCAGTGAAACACCTTTTTATTATGTTCTTCAGTACTGTCATTTTTTTTGCAGTGCGGGGAAGGTAAATAGAAAATGGAAACTAATTCATATGGTGGGTGAGGAAGTGTTGATTCTTTCGGGATCCCAGTAAAAAAGGCACAAACACTTGCAAGGCAGATCATGATTAATAACTTGGCAGAGGTCATAGCAAGGTATAAAATCACATGTCCTTTCTGATGTTGGGAGCCCTGAGATGATACGGCTTTGGATGGATCTCTGGTCAGGGCATGGCAGCATAGATCTTGTCTTCTCAGAGTTCACTGTGCTCTTACTGGATTTTGCTCACAGTACAGATTCATCAATCATTGATAGCAGTCGGGTCTGGAATGGGGGCTTTGAAGTGCCCCTTGGCCAACATACTTTAATATCCTTATCTCATTAATAAAGCTGCCGTTCCTGAGCAGGTGCATGTAATATTTCAAGTGGAAAAGACAATGCAGTGTACGTATGCTTAAGATTAAATGCATATTGATTATGTGTACATTCATTAATTTCACTATTGATTAGACACAGCATGATTCAGTAGTGATTACATGGTATCAGTGATACAGAGGTGTATACCTGGATGTGGTCACTAACTACTTGTACAATAATAATCTTGCAGGTTGATCACTACAAACAGATTGAAAGGTTTTTGTGTGACTTGAGTTGGCTTGAAAGGCCTTCAGTTTTACAGGGCCTGATGGGGTAGATTCAGGCTGACTTAAACAGCTGTTCAGATGGACAGGAAGATTCAGAAGAAAGTGATGGGTATTATTAAGAGGCAAATATTGGAAAGCATGCTGAGTGAATGCTTCCAGGCATCTTTTTCCATTTCCAGTTGTGCCACAGTGTTTCCTGAGAACTGGCTCTGCTAACCTGCTCTCAGTAGTTTTGTTTCTACACCACCTTTGTATTTTGCAGTTGTAGGTTAGTTGAGTCACTGCATGTAATGTTTACAGGACTTTATATTAGCTAATTAGCCAAAGTGTTTCATCACAAGTTTGTCTAAAAATAGATTTTTGCTGTGAGAGCGTTTGAAATTTTTAGACTGCTCTCAGTGAATGTAGGTCCTGCCGTTTGCATTCTCTCAACAGGTAGAGAGAAAATTTCCCCTTAAAAATAGTTGTAGAAGTATCTCAATGTCAGTGAGCCCTGCAGATTGATAATGGACTCTTCCTGCTAAGCTGAGAAATGGAGTGGTCGAGGTAATTGGTCATGGTTGGAAGAGGGTAGGCAGAATCTTGTAGCTTATGAGGAAGAAGAAAAAGTAACATTACTGTTAAGTAGATCTTTCTGCAGAGAATACAGAAGGAAACTCTGGATTTCTGGTAGTATAAGCCTTCCGGATGATATTGTATTTATGTTGGTAAACATACTTTGGTCACAGTTCTGTGGTCATATGATTGATGCAGATTTCTTGGCCTAGAAATGGTGGTGTGTACATTGGAAGCGGTCCAAAAGGAGTCCTTCCTGAGGCAGCTATTTATTTTCCTTAGTTTGCATCCTGCTTCTTGGTTCCCAGGTAGAGTTAGCTCCAAGTGGAGAATGGGAAGCTTTAGTCATAGCTCCAGAAGCTGCCTGTCTGATACAGCAGCATAGGCCAGTATCATTTCTTAGCCCAACTATCCATGTAAAAACTTGGCCTGCAACAGAGTACTGAAGTGTTTTAGGGTATTGGTTGATGGATGCTTGAAAACTAATTGCAGCATAGAATGGGAAGACATCTTGCTATATGTGGGTTGCCTCCTTTAATATAGAGCCCTGTGGTTTTCGGGATAGCTTCTGCTGTATATGGTAAAAGGTGAAGGAGCAAGTCTTGTTGATTTACTGTTCCACCAGGATCTACAAGGCAAGTGTAGAGAGTTTGCAAGGGGTTCTCTTGAAAGTAAAAGCATGTTACTTCCAGTTGTAGCACTTTGTTCACCTTTGTTCCCTTGGGCCCCTGGGATGAAGTCTTTGTGGAGTCTGTTTAGGTAAGCAGCTAGCAGAAAAATACTGAGCTGAATTCATCTCAGGTATTGTATTTGAGTACATGGCAAACGGCGTGTTGTACAGAAAATAAAGGTTGTCATACCTTTTTTAGGGCATACAAATGCTGGAATCTTTTAGTGCATTGTCATCTTGAAGTACTTTAAGGATGCTGAGACTTAAAATATAAGATAGAGGAGAATTGCACAAGACAGTAATTATTTTTTTAAAACATAAAACCACCCATTCAAATTCTGTGCAGGTATAATGGGAAAACCATTTTTGTGGTGTGCATGTTTGCATTTTGGGTGTCTTCCAGTTAGTGGAGGGAGGATATGTGTGTGGCACAATGGACGAGATATTAGTTGTGGGTGCAGTAGGGTAGCGAGGGGGAAGAAAGGGTATCACTCCAGCTTCTCATTTAATCCTTAAATATCAAAGCAGTGCTGAGCTGTGCAATCAATGTTTCTATTGCGCTGTTCTGTAGTTCACAAAATTTTAACTTCCTGAAATTACAGGAAAACATTACTTTTTGTCGCATTGACTTGAAGCTTTTATACTGTAGTCAAGTTTTATCACTTCACTTGCATCTGTCTTCTCATTTGAGGTTTTCGTAACGTTCTTCCTTTTTTTTGCATACAAGAAAATGTAAATAGGCCTTCCTAGACCACTTTCATTAATGAATAGAAATTAGGGGCAGGGAGTGAAAGTTTTCTGGAGTCATTACTTTCTGACCGGGTATTGATGATAAGGAGATAAAGGATTATGAATATATTGAACTGCTAGGATCTTTATCATCACTGAACACATTGTTACAAAAATTAGTTGCATGTCCAGTGTTTTCTTTTATTATTGCAGGTGGTACTGCATGAAAATAAGCTGAATTGTGGATTTTTTTTTTTTTTTTTAAAGTGCAATGGTTATCAAAAATGACATTTTAATGGCACTGATACAGCATTGCTCTGGTATATGTTGTTTGAAATGAAATGTTAGTGCTCTCCTTCCCTTCAGACTTTGGTTTTGTTTCTTAGGTTGCACGTCTTCAAAAAATCCCGGATGGTGACAATGAGACAATGATTCCTGTACTCTCTTCAAAAAAAGCAAGTGAATTGCCAGTTGATGAAGTAGCAAGCATTCTTCAAGTAAGTGATTTTGTGTCTCTTAAGAATGCACTGATGTTACCAAACAATAAGTTTGATATTTCTTAAGGACAGATCTTGTCATTGAAAGTCTGGCCGTTATAATGCAGTTTGATATTAGCTATTGTCCATTTCTAGAAGCATGTTGATTAAATTGTTACTTGAAATGCTCTAATCTCTTAATGTTTTTAAAAAAATTTGGTATATGGAGGGGGGAATGAGATTCAACTTGAAAATGTTTGGATTTCCATGTGCTTTGAAGATTGCTTTTTGTTAATGAAAATCCTAGAGTTAATATTTTTGTAAAATTCTGTCCTGTTTTTCGTAGCTAAGGATTCCTTAGAGCAATGGAAGCAATAATGTCCTTTATTTATTTTGGTACCCTCCATTTTAAGTGGAGGAACAGGACTGAGAAAGCTACCCATTGACAGATTTATGAAGCATTGAATCTGGGTTAATTTTCATGATAGATGGTCTTTTTTAATTTTCTGTATGCTTGACTGCTTGAGGAGTACACCATGATGTATGTTGGTCACTGACAACTCAAGACTTTGAAGCTATTGCTGTCATTTGGCTGAGTAACTGAACTCCTGACATAATCCTCAAGAGTCTGAACTATGCCTGTAGTTTGGCTTGTTGACGAGTTTTCTGCAGGGAAGATCAGCAATCATTTAGAGATGTGAAACAGCATCTGCTTCTGGAGTTCTGTGAATTTTTCGTTGAATCTCTTAAGTACTGCCAAATTATTTTTAAAATAGTAGTTAGTCAGCTTTTATTGTCATACAAACATTAGTACCAAGCTTGTCTTTCGGATGTTGGCCAAATTTGTATAATGTAAAGCTATATATTTTCATGCTGGAATTTATTTTGAAGTCTAGCTTATCAGTGTAATTGCTGACTGTTAATTTTTGCATATTTTAATAGGCTAATCTTCAGAATGGATTAAAAAACTGTGATGTTTGTCATAGACGGGCATTCCATGGATGGAATGAATTTGATATTAGTGAAGATGAGCCACTGTGGAAAAAATATATTTCCCAGGTTAAGAATTTCTTCCTTTCTACTTTTTGGTTTTAATACTTGTCGGTAGTTTTGCTCTTTATTACTTAGTTTTCACGTGCATGAACGTACTCTCATAGAAGTGGGGAAACTGCAGTAGAATAGGACATTGCAGCTTCTATACTTTGTATCTAATTTACCTATTGAAAAAGCTTTTATTATAGGTACATGCTGGTGTTTTATTAACGTGATTTGTTCTTGAATGTGTATTTCTGACTAGACAAAGGGTAGCATTCATAACTAGTCTGAAGGCTGGTGAAGCAGAATGAAGTTCACTGTAGGCAAAGACAGTGCATGAATTGCACTAAGGTCAGACACAAATGTATATGATTGTTGGTAAATATTTAAGTGGAACATGAAGTATGAATAACTTGATAGACAAAGTGAATTTTAAGAAGCAAAACTGCTGCCTTTGAACTGAGGTGGGACCAGCCTTGCTTCTGGTGTTAAGCAGAACTGGCAAAAGTCAAGTGTGAATTTTTTTTTCTATCAGTGTGATTTATCATATATATGTTTATATACGATAAATATGAGCATGTGCAGCTTCTTGAGATGGTGTGAAACTGTCACTACGTCTTCCTGCCTACCCCTTGCATCCCACACCCATACAAGATATTTACAGCAAATTTTCACACAGAAGATTTTTCCAATAAATTGGTAATGTTAAACATTTTCGTCAATGTTTTCTGTGCCTTATCTGAGCAGCAGTGCAGTTAAGTTCTGGAGTAAACCCTGAAGTAATAGACGGTTAATTCTAGATAAATTGTTTTACTTCAGAGTGACTAAAAAGATACGCAGCGCTCTGCTGATGATAGCAGTGGGAACATCATCATGTACTAGCTGTCATCTGGCATTAGTGCTTTATTTTCCCACGTGTAGTGTCAAATTAGTCAGATGCATCAGAACACTTATAAAGCATATTATTCAAATCTTTTTTAGGTAGGATTTATTAAGATACGTCTTTGCTTTGTGCTTATCGTGTGCTTTTAGAATGTTCTTCTATTGTAGGAATGTTCTTTTTTTGTAACGTTTCTCAAAAAAAGACCATGTTAGCTACTAGCTGTCACATAGAAATAAGATCCTTTATTATTTTAGCCTTAGGAATCTGAAAAAAAGTATTATCTAAAAGGAAAATTTCTGTCTAGTAAAACAAGAAGTCATGAATTGAAAATTGTGAAATGTACTGCTGTCCTGATAGTGATCAGTTGCTGGGAACAGGATCAGCCCATTACCTCAAAGACATTTTGATATATTTCAGGCTTCTTTTTGTGTGTTTAAATACAGTATTAAACAAATATAGGAGAATATTCTTTTTGTCTTAAAAATGTAAATCAAGAAATGTAAGAAGCAGTCTCCTGCTGCATATTGAATATGGTCTATTCAAGGTCTTTGGTAAACATCTAAACTATACAGAGATTTTCTTTGCACTGGTAGGTTAGAAATATTCTAATTATAGAATAATGTGTTTCAAAAATAGATCAGATGTGCTTTGAGGGGTAGATAAAATGGTGTTTCTGTCAAGAGTATTGCTGAATTACTGTTCTGTTTCATTTCAGTTTAAAAACCCCCTTATTATGCTTCTCCTGGCATCTGCAGTCATCAGTGTTTTAATGCATCAGTTTGATGATGCTGTCAGTATCACTGTGGTAAGGAAAGAAAATTTTGTCTTCATTGGGAGAGTGCTTCAGAATGTGTGACCACATGTACTTTCAACATCACATGAATGCCAGCATGGGTGGGGATCACTTGATTCTAATGCATGAATTTGATTTGTATGTTGTCATTGAATCTGTTTAGTTTGTGACTGGATTTTGGGGTTTTTTTTTCTTGACTGAGAGCAGCAATACATATCAAAATACATCAACAAATAATTATCTGTCTGCATCTTGCATCTTTACTCTTTCATTGGTTGAAATGTTGGTCTTTAGGCATTTCTTAGAAGGAGCAATTTTTGGTGTCTTTTGTGTAGTTTTTATCTTAAAGTATGCTTTAATTTTGAAATGAAACCAACATAAGCCTACTGTGAATTTACTTGAAATATGTGATCTTTTAAAACGTGAAAAAGAAATGTAACCTGAACTCTCTAGAAATAGCAGAAGGAGGATAGAAGCTGGAACAATGAGTTGTTTGTAGAAGTTTGCAGTTAAATAGGGTGCTAAACTAGTGAGTCAAATATAGTATATGCTAAAAAAAAAATTATAATCCCTTTGACTTTTTGGGGTGGTAGGTGATAACTGAAAATTGGTATTTCTGTATAATCAGAAGAAGGTTCTAGCTGTTTTTTGTCTTGGCTGACCTCCGCAGTCTCTATGTTGAGTTTTACTTCTGTAATTAACTCAAGGTAACTGAAATTTTGCTCCTAGCCCCTCTAATTCTTTAGAAAGAATAATTTTCTTTGGAAGATAAACTATGTGGCTTCTTTAAGAAAAAAAAAATGCAATTTGGAATCTGAGTATAACGTTAGTTTGGAATGGTCTGTTGTGTTCCTAAGTTGGATTTAGGTAAATTATTGTATTTTGAGATGTATTTAATTATTGTGGCTGAAAGTTGAATTATTTCATGTTTTTTCCTTGGTTAGTGCCCTTAAGTCTGTTTCCTAATCCTCCTGAGCAAGGTGGTGAGAAAAGAACAGGGAGGTTAGTGTAAGGGAGCAGTAATTTCTGCATTCTGTGCTACGACCTGAGAAGGAGTCTTTAGCAGCCTCGTGAGCATTGGTAGAGGTGTCTTAAAATATGGAAAAAAACTGTGGTTGAGTTGAAGTTCATCAGCTGTGTTTTTTTATTTAACTTCTGACTAACCTACCACTGAGTTTTGTTTCTATTAATTCCCACTTTATCAATTAGTGACTGTTGGTTTTTCTTCATTTTTAGATGATAGTGCAACTCTTCTGTGACTCTGTAGTTGAGCTCAGAGCTTTAGCAACAAAACTAATTTGCTGCCAAAGATCAATTACATATATTTTTTTTGGTGGCAATGCTGGCTTGAGCAGCTTTTGCCACCTTTTTAACTCTGCTGGTACAAATATATCGTAAAACTTTCTGATGGGGACTGGGAACTGATGAAGATTAAAAAAAACCCCAAAATTATGTACCTTTTTTCATTTGGACTATACTGGCTTCTTGATGCAAGCCATTGCGCATAGACACAAGCTGAGAGGGTGATGTGAGGCTAGGAATGCAAAGCTGTGTCAGGTAGCATGAACTGTAAGAGACAGTATTGCCTCCAGAAGAAACGTGTAGCTGTGGTGGAAATATTCCATGGAAAGATGGAATATGTATAGTTACTTACTAATCTTCAGTTGGTGAGGCTAGTGTTAGTATCACAAATAAGGCAGATATACTGGATTTATCCTTGGTTTAGCTAAGAGTTCTTCAAGAGAGTTTTTCTCTTGCAAAATAGTAATGTCTTGGTAATTTTTTAGTGCTTTCTGTAAATCAGTGTAACAACTCATCTGGATGAGGCTTTGAGCAACCTGCTCTAGTGGGAGGTGTCCCTGTCCATGGCAGGGGGTTGGAACTTGATGATCTTTAAGGTCCTTTCCAACCCAAACCATTCTGTGATTCTATGACATTCAGTTAATATAACAAAACTCAATTTGAGAGTGTGTTGGAGGGGAAGATGATACTTCATGCAAAACTGACATTTGTTGCTTCCTGTAATAGATGTCATTCATTCACTCACTCTCACATTACATGCTTACAAGCCCTGTGATGTTTAAGTTGAAGTGTTGTGTCCAGAGCTGTATGTGATATGGGAGGGCTATGAAGGCTTGCTATTGAGGCCTTGGTACTTAGCTTAGATTATTCCTAATGAGCAATTTTTATTAGGGTTGTGTTTTGTTTTTTTTTTTTTTTTGCTATCTAGTTACTAATCTTATTTTTCAGTAAAATGAGGTTATTGAGTTCTTGGACATCACTAGAGCAGATGTAAATAGATAATGGCATCACTTTTATAACAGACCCAAGGGGATGTCAAGTGATTGTGAGCATGAGGGAGTGTGTTTCCAAATCGTCTTGTTGATGTGTAGTATCAACTGTGGCTGAGCAAAACCAAATATGATCATTTACTTTCATGGCCATTTGGAATTCTTTTATCTCACCCGCTTTTGTTTTCTTGCAGGCAATAGTCATTGTTGTTACAGTTGCCTTCGTTCAGGTAGGACAACTGTTGTCCAAATAAGATTACTGCTTTTACGTGAACTCTTTTATTTGTAAGACTGAAGTAGTTGTCTCGATGCATTGTGCTGTGAATGGTTGAGTAAAGAGCTCTGTGCTGCCATCCAAGTCTTTTGCCTTTTCTAAAGTGCATAATTTGTTCTGCTTTAACTACATGGACATTTATGCATCTATATTGGTATTATACTCAGCCATAAAGGAGTACTTGTAAGGAGACAGAATAAACAGTGTAGAAGTAGTTAAATATTTAACTTCATATAAAATACGTTTTGAAAATGCAACTGGCTTCAATTTTGTCCAGAAATTTTTTAAAAAGTCTTTTTAAAGTAATTTTCCAAGTCATAAAAAAAGTTGTTTTCATTCTGTAAATACACAGCTTTACTCAGTGTGTGCCTAAACCAAAACTGCTTTGTTTTTATGCTTTATATCTTTCTTTACCTTAATTCTGTAATCTCTTTATTGAGTTAGAGATGAGTTGTGTTACCTTAGTTCTCCACAGGGCTAAGTGCATGAACACGGTATTTTTGGCACTAGCTTGTTAAACAGTAGAACTTAATTACGTGTCTGATCCATGAGTTTAGAGGCATTACAGAGACCGGAAAATATTGAAGGAAAATGCAAAGGACCTCTGCTATTCCTTCAGAATAAATGCATGTAGGCAGGGCTGTACATTTTTCAGTGTTTGGATCATATTTGTATTTTAAAGTATCTAATATAGAACTGTTGAAGGGCATCTCTTATCTGGTTGTTTGGAATATTACTTTAATACATCTTTCCTAGTAAGATAAATTTCAGTAGATGTATCTTACTGTTGTTTAACCTTTGCCTGTTCTGAAAATATTGTCTGCTTTTTTTTTTTTTAAATGTTTCTGCAGGAGTACAGATCAGAAAAATCTCTTGAAGAGCTTAGTAAACTTGTCCCTCCAGAATGCCATTGGTATGTAATTGTCCTTTCAGTCCTAAACTAAGTCATGTAAAGTTTAGTCTGAAATGAGTACATGAAAAAGGTTTTACTGAACTTACTGTATTTGTATCAAGCTCTTACGCTGACATGGAACATGCTTTGCCTTTGCTCATTTTAAAGCTCGTTTTATGAGCCTAAAAAAATTATTCCACATTTGAACCCTTCAAATGACGTTACTGATGTGTAACTTCTAAGAAACAAACAGCAAATTCAAAGTAGTATTTTGCTGAGACCTGTAACATTGCAATGCATAGTCAACAGTTTGAATGCTTTTCTCGGACAAAATGCCAAAGATATTCTTATTGCTTTTCATGTTTTTACTTGCAGTGTACGAGAAGGTAGGGTGGAACATACACTTGCAAGAGATTTAGTCCCAGGTGATACTGTCTGCCTGTCAGTTGGAGACAGAGTTCCAGCTGATCTACGATTATTTGAGGTATATACCTAGTATTGCTTTAATATTTAGTAACTTATTTTCTTGGGGACAGAGGGGAAAAGAAGATAGCCACCAAATACTGAAGTCTAATAGGTGTTATTGTTTGGAATTCACAACTACTTTGACAGAAATTTTGAAATAGTTTCTGAATGAAACTGAGCATTCTTAACAATATATGTAACAATATATATGGTTTCTTATTCCTTCATATGTGCGCAAAGAAGTTCATTGGTCTAATCTTGAGGGGGCAATTTTGTTTTCAAAAATACCTCTCCTGGCCTAAGTTATCTGTATGTTAATGTTTTATGGTAATCTTCTCTAAAGCCAGAATATTACATCAAGAACTAACATACCTATAATTGTGTAAGCTTTGAACACCATTCCTTTGGGTAGTGATGATAAATGTTTCTGAGCTCATGGCTAAATCTGAACAGAAGCAAAGTGGCATCTTCATCCTGGTTCAGCTTGGAGTCTGAGGAATACATCACAAACACAAAATTCACAGAATCACAGAACGTTAGAGATTGGAAGGGACCTCGAAAGATCATCCAGTCCAATCCCCCTGCCGGAGCAGGAACACCTAGATCAGATCACACAGGAACGCATCCAGGCGGGCTTTGAATGTCTCCAGAGAAGGAGACTCCACACCCTCTCTGGGCAGCCTGTTCCAGTGCTTTGTCACCCTCACCGTGAAGAAGTTTTTTCTCATATTCAAGTGGAACCTCCTATGTTCCAGCTTGAACCCATTGCCCCTTGTGCTGTCACTGGATGTCACAGAGAAGAGCCTGGCTCCATCCTCCTGACACTCACCCTTTACATATTTATAAACATTGATGAGGTCACCCCTCAGTCTCCTCTTTCCAGGCTAAAGAGACCCAGCTCCCTCAGCCTTTCCTCAGCAGGGAGATGCTCCATTCCCTTCATCATCTTTGTGGCTCTGCGCTGGACTCTCTCCAGCAGTTCCTTGTCCATCTTGAAATTACTGTAGAACTTTATGGAGTTAGTCATTCTTTATGGCTTTTCAAGTTTTATTGCAGTTTTTGACAAGTGTCCCTTTTTGTTTATTGATACAGCATCCATCTTCTAAAAATGGGTAATACACTGGTAACTATTTGAGAGAATAGCAGGAATTAGAGATTTGACTGATCAGAAAGCACTTTTAGTAAAGGTACTGTCCTCTTTTAACATTGACTAATTTTTTTTTTGATCAAGCACTTTGTGTTCATTTTGTTGTCCAGCTAGAACTGGAGTGCATCAGAGTTATCATGCCACATCTGAAAAAAGAAAACCAAAAAAAACCCTAACTCGAGTCTCGGAGTGATCTGCTATAGTGTAGTGGTACCGAGTGCAGTGTAACAAGTTCTTACTTACTCTTTTAAGTGGTATCCTTTGACAGAGTTTCAGCAGTTGAGTTTTATTATGCATCCTTTAACATTGTTTTTCTTGAGAAGGTTATATTGAAATCTAGTGGTATGGTCACCAACAGTGGCTTTATACTTTTTAATAATGCAAAATTATTTTACTTAAATTTTGTGGATTTTATGATTCAAGCTTTGGCTCTGTTCAAGAGTCTTCAAAGTCAGTAGATTAATGTGTAACAATTGATGTCAATTGAGGAAAGACATTTTTCTTGAATTTATATTTTGATCAGTTATTTTTTGTTTTGGATTATATTTATAGAACACAGTCTTTATTTCCTTTATCTGTCAGCTTATTAATAGAGTAATTCATTTTTCCTTTTCTAACTGTTCCCCCACGTGCTACCAAAAAACCCACAAAAGTAAAACCTAAAAAAAAAAGGCAGCTTCTGTTCCTCTAGTCTACTTGACTGTTGCCTGAATATCATTTTCCCTCTGGAGACTTTGTGAACAAAATACACCATATGAAATACAGTTTTTGTTAGTGAGTTCTTAGTGGACCAAGATAGGAGGAGGAGGACAGAAGAAGACTTCAGAGGATAATATATATGTGCACTTGCAGTCCCAGTTAATTATTTTGCTTGGTGACAGAATGCATCACAGTTGCAACCTCTTGAATGTTTTGGAGAAAAACAATCATGAACATAAAATTGTGACTTGTTTTATTGCTGCAATAATCTGTAGGAGTGCTCGCTACTCTGTTGATCCTTCAAATATGGTTGGTATTGACATGGCTTCTTATTGTACGAATAAACTGGATGTATTTTTAATGGTCAAAATTGGGAAGCTTCTATTAATGCTTCCAACTACTTACAAAAGATTGTCATGCTTTTTACCTCGTCCGTGTGTTTTGTTTTCAAAGGCTGTGGACCTTTCTATTGATGAATCCAGTCTCACGGGTGAGACAGCTCCTTGCTCTAAATCTACAGCTCCTCAGCCAGCGGCAACTAATGGAGACCTTACTTCTAGGAGCAATATTGCTTTCATGGGAACATTGGTCAGATGTGGAAAAGCAAAGGTAAAATTGTTATTAATAGAGAAGAATATTTTCCATGCTTCAAATATTTGAAGGGGGTCCTTATTTTTAAAGTTCACCTATCAATTGAGAAATGTACTTTAATGACTACATATATTTTGATTTTTCTGAAACAACACAAACAGAGAAGAAATCTAAATTTTTACTGGAATGTACTGGAAATATGGAAGACTTTACCATGATACACTGCAGAGCTTTTCTCATTGACGCTTTTTCAGGCACCAGTTTAAAAAGAAAACTAATCTAGGGCCAGGAGAGCTCAAATTTGGAGGGAGCAGAGGAGGTAGAACTCTTCTGTCTAGGATGTGGTATTTTGCTTCTAGAACTATATTCACATGTTTGAAAATCTGTAACTGAAAATACAGTTTTAGTTGGTGCTAGATAGGTGTTACCCTATTTGAGTTTTGTCACTGGTAGCTACTAAATACTTCAGCAGTGCACAGGATAGCAGGTGGTTTCACAGAGGCAAAATGTTTCTTAGCAAAAATATTTCCTACTTCTGTCAAGAATTAATGTTATAAACAAAGCTAATAAAATCGTAGCAGGATAAATGGTGTTTGCCCACTATTTGAGTCAAAGCTGACACTAGCAAACACTAACATTAAAATTAAACTTCAGATTTTAATTGGCTTTATTTTTGTTTTTTTAGGGGATAGTTATTGGAACAGGAGAAAACTCTGAATTTGGGGAGGTTTTCAAAATGATGCAAGCAGAAGAGGTAAGAGTGAATATTTAAAAGCAAAGACATATATTTTGTAAGTTGTATTTTTCATTCATTAAAACTTCTTCCATAGGAACTTAGTTAAATTTAATTGCATTGCTTTTAATATATTTATTTCCTCTAGTGAAACAAATCTTAGCTCTTGAATGTGAAAGTAGTAATTTAATTCCATGCAACAAAATATCCATAGTTGACCGAAAAATATCAACTGTGAAAATAATATTCTGAGCCTGCCCAATGGAACAAATCTTACTGCAATTTGTGGAAGTGTATTTTTTTCAAGTGGAACTACATTTGTGCAAAAAGAAAATTTGTATGACAGATTTGTGTGCTGCATGCACAGGACTACGTTTTCCTTTTATTAATAGTGTACTTCAGGGGTTACGCATTTTTGCGTTGCGTTCCTTCTTCCTTTCTATACCTTTTTTTTTTTTTTTGCCACTATATTGTCTAAATATTTCCATGGTTTTGTATTGGCTAAATGGAATTTTCTGCGGATAATGAAAAAATTCCTTTTGAGGTATAATTGGCCTTCCAGGGCTCTTATACCTCTGTCTTGAAAAGTCAGTTTTATTCTTGTTATCAAGAACTTTTTGGTCTTGGAAGAAGTGCAGTGGCTTTAGTCAGCATGATTTATTTATTTTTTAATAAGTTTTTCCATATGACCTTTTGTATTAGATTTACTGTAGACATCACAAAGTTCCCAAAGAGTATTTCTAATAAACTTTTCATTTCATTGAAGTGTTCTTGAGTCTTCTTGAATTCTTCACAAGAATGGAACAGAGTAGTCTGTTTTCACAAAGCAAACAGATGGAAACATAGGGTGTAACTGCATCTTATTCGCTAGCACTGTCTTGAAACTTTCACAGCTGAAGTAACAGTTCATGCTTTTTGACCTGTGCTTGTTGACTGCTGCGTGTTTACTATTCATCAAGGCTCCAAAGACACCCTTGCAGAAGAGCATGGATCTCTTGGGAAAACAGCTTTCCTTGTATTCCTTTGCTATAATAGGTAAGAGAATTTATGTAAAAGAATTAGAAATTACTGTGTTACTTAAACTAACCTGTAGCCTTAGGGAAATGGAAGGGCTTGATCTCACTTTATTGGTCATGTTGAGTTCATGCCACTAGTCATCTGAAGATTACTAATGCAACATAGCTTTCATCATAAGGGTGTTTAGATGCTTCTTCCTGCAAATGTACTTTTCTGGCTTACTTTTTGTCCTCTAAATGCTTCTTTTTAAATTGCGATGTGTCTTGTTTTGTGATTCAGGGTGTGCATAAGTGAGTTGCCCAATCACACCAGCAGTGAGGTAACTTGACTGGCAGGAACTTTTTTCATCCTTGCCATACTAATGGAATCATGCTTTGACATTGAACAAAATAATAAATTTTTATAGGTAGCACAATTTTAAGCTTGGTTTTGGCTATATGAGTTCTTTCTCTTTTCCCCACGAAGCTCCAGTACGTGTTGGTTTTATGTTTATCCTGACAACAATTTTCTTTATAGGAGTTATTATGCTGGTTGGCTGGTTGCAAGGAAAGCATATACTTGATATGTTCACAATTGGTGTGAGGTAAGATTTTTTGTTTTTAAATAGTGTAGATTGTGCATTACAGCAAGTGTCTGAAAACTAGTGATGTATATTATAATATGCTTGCACACAGACTCTGCTTTTAAGTTCACATAAGTAACTCAAAATGAAAATAGGCTTTGTGCTGTAAAAAAAAAGAAAATTCATATTAATTCTTAATGTTATGGTATGTTCTTGTCAGTTTCTTAAACTGTGCATTTATATGGTGATTTCAAGTGTCTTCTGGAACATCTGCAAACAGACAGTAGAGTTGTACAGTTTGAATTTCTGTCACTGAGTAAATAAAGAAAATATATTTCTATAACTGGCATTAGAAAAAACTAAGTTACTGCAAGGCTCATGTCATGTAGTTCATCAGCTCATTTTCTAGCATATTATGGAAACTGATTCCCAGGGTGTTGTCTGCTGAGAATAACTCTGAATTTAGACAATCTGGGTCTGTGCTCCTAGAACAATTGCCAAGTTGCTAATTACATGGACAGTGAGTAAGGCAGAAGTGTTTCTTTAAATGACAGGATCAGACTCTGGAGATCTATGTTTTTGGGAAGGTGCTGGGGGGGGGGGGGGAACCAGCACCAGGACCTGCATCTTTGAGCGTTTTGTAATGAGTTATTTTGATCTTGTTTACACTGTTATCAGGTTGGGGGTTCTTTTGTTTGGCTTGGTTTTGGGGGTTTTTTCGTTATTATTTTCTGTGCCATTCCAGCATTTTGCTTGCTGCCACATCATGATCTGGAAGCAACAGCTGAGAATCAGTGGTCACTTGAAGTGGTGGCGTTCCCCAGCTCTGTTTAGTGCTGACTACACTCTTCACAATCTGGGCTGCTTTGCGCAGTCCTGATTAGTATTTTGCATAGGCAAAACAGATGTATAATTGATTTCTCCCTCCCCTCAACTATTCTTCGTAATTTTGTATAAGTAATGAGTAGAAATGGCTACGTTATTGCATTTTGTTGGTCTTCAGTGTGTATTATAATAAATGCTATGCAGCTAGAATCACGTGGCAGCTGCTTCCTTTCACTCGTGACCTCAGTGAACAGACAGCTTCAGAAACAATGTTCTGAGTGTAAATGCATCATCAGTATGTATTCATGTATTATGTTCTAAGACAAGATTTGTGTATTTACTTTCATTGCAGTTTGGCTGTAGCTGCAATCCCTGAGGGACTCCCAATTGTGGTGACGGTGACACTGGCCCTCGGTGTGATGAGAATGGTGAAGAAACGGGCTATTGTAAAAAAACTGCCTATTGTTGAAACTTTAGGTATGACTAGACTAACTCGGAGGTAATATTTTGATACAAACATTAGGAAATCAACACAAATATTGATCACTAATGATTAAAATAAAGCAGGTATTCTTATTTTGCTAGCAATGTGGTGGTATCCTTAAAACATTTCTAAATCGAATGCATTTTACGCTGTTAGAATTCAGGTAACAAGTGTAACTACTTATTTGTTTTTACTGACATAAACAGTCTGTCAGTTAATAGCATGCCACACTAGTGATACTCTAAAATGTGTGAGTGATTGGATGTATGGAATACTCTTTATACTTGTTTGCTCTAAGATGTTCTTCTCAGATAAGGCTTGTAAAATGTTTTTAAACTGAATTTTGGTGTAAATTTAGGAATGATACTGACAGTTGGAAAGAAATCCAAATTTGAATAGTAGAAAAAGCTTGTAATCATAATGCACCGTTAGGATGTTATGCTGCTCATATTAAAACAAAATAATTTTTAAAAATTAATGCTTAAAAACATTCTGTATGCAGTTTCAGTCATGAAAGATGTAAAGCACAGGACATGGAAAAGGAGTAGAAATACTTAGTTAAATAATTCTGCTGCATTTGAATTTCTTTTTTCATTTGAAGATTGCAAATATTTTTTCCAGTGCCTCTAGCAGAGTTTCATTAGCATTACAAGGTTTTTGTTGCTTTTTTTTCTGCTGTCATGTCCAAAAATGTCAAGATACTGCAACGCTCTTTCAAAATACTCTTTTCCTGAGTTAAAAAGGTATATACAAATGTCACATTATGTAATCTTTTCAATCTTATTAAAAATTTTCAGGTTTAATAGTAAGTCTCACTTGTGGGATGGAAGTGTTGTGGCTAGTGCTAAGGTAGTTGTTGCACTTTTTGATAAAGAAGACTGCTGTAAAGCAGGCTCTGAGCTTTCCTCCTCACCAGGAGTCCCAATTGAGATTTCAGTAATGTAGTTTGAGATACAGTGGAATAAAATGAAGGCGAGGTAATGAATGGAAGCATTTCAGACGAGTTGTGAATTTGGGATTTTAATCAGGTTTTTTGATTATTTGGACAAACTTGCCAAGAACCTTGTACAGCTATTCATTAATAGTTGAAAATTGGAGGTCTTTGTTAAATCTCATTTTGTTTTTTCACAAAGACAGCTGTACTATTTCTAGAAAACTGCTTATCTTGAATACTTTTGTTAGTTACATTGTTCTATAAACAAACATGGTCGTATAAATGTTAATTGGTTATTTCAGGTTGTTGCAACGTAATTTGTTCAGATAAAACTGGGACTCTGACCAAGAACGAAATGACTGTTACTCATATTTTTACTTCAGATGGGCAGCATGCGGAGGTATGTAGTGCGACTCTGTTAGACTAGAAACATGCCTGAGTATACTGCAGGTAAATCATCGGTTAAGAAAGCGTAATTTTTTTGCACCAAACTCCTGTTTCTCAACTTCCAGCTAATTCTGTTTTTCTGTTCATTCAGTATTACAGCCTTTGGCCTGTATTACCCAAGCCTTCTCTGGTTACTGAAGAATTTTTTGTATAATATGTTAAGTTCTGAAATCTCTTGACGGCTGTAGGTCACAATAAAAGACAGATGCTGAGATACAGTACAAAGCCTAGTTGAGAGATGTGTGTTTTTCTTCAGCACAGAAAGCTGAGGCTATTTGGCTGTTGCAGGTGCATAGAAAAAAATGTGCATGTTACAAACATTTGAAACAGGGATATCCAGCTTTGGCTACAAGCCAATTTATTGTGTGAACCCTCCATAGTGAGTATGCACTGTCATTCTTCCTGTTTCATAATGGATGGAGTTGGAAGTAGGAGCAGGACATGAAATGGGTTGTTGAGGTTGGGGAGTTGCTGCAAAGATTGAAGTAAATGCACAAAAGAGGAGCATTTTTTGGAAAAGCAGCAAGGTGTGGTTTCATGGGAGTGTTTTAAACAAGTTCTTAAATTCTCAAGCTCTTCCTGATGAGGGGTTTTTTCCACATTACAGTTAGCAGAGGGTCTTCTCATTGACTTTTGTAAGCATAAGTACTGGCATTTTTTCTTATTCTTTCCTGTTATTTAACTATGTTTGCTTATTTATCCTGGTATTTATTTTTCTATTCTTAGAATTTCTTGGGAATGCTGCAGTTGCTTTTTCTTTACTGCCAACACAATTGTTTTACAGCTGGGTCAAATCAGCTCCTTTTTCCTAAATGAAAAAGAACTTGAAATGGCTGTAAAATATATTAGCTGTTAATGTTGTAGACATGAAGACTTTTTTAGGATCCTAGTGGGATGCCTGGCTTTTATGCACTAAAAATACAGTTTTACTGTTTTTAATACCTCTCTGAGGTCCCAGCTGAGAGGCTGTGCAGCTACGATTTTTTTTTTCTTTTTCCCCTTCTTACTGGATGAAAGGACTCTGCTCTGTACTTCCATTCTCCTGCAGAGGGTATGCATTATTAACCAGGATAAAGATGAACAGGAGGAAAAAAATTAGAAAGCAAAAGGAAGAAGAGAAAAAGAAAGCAAGAAAGCATGCCCAATACTGTAATGAAACAACATATACTGCATTTCTTTATGCTGAGAAATACAATTGCTGCTTTTTAAAAAAATTAGTCACTAATACATTTAATTGAATTTGCTTGCCCTCACAGTTTTCATTCCTTAATCTAGTACCTGCTACATTAAAAACAGAGTAGGAGTTCACACTGAGAAAAATCAGTAATTGTAAATGGCCTTTTAAATTTTTTCTGTAGTTTATAGTAAAAAGCTGAGATTAAAAGAGTTTGTGAACCTGGTGAGTGTTACATTGCATACTGCCTTTGGCTCTTTGTCTTGCAGGTTACTGGAGTAGGTTATAACAGGTTTGGAGAAGTGATGGTTGATGGTGAAGTTATTCATGGTTATAACAACCTATCCATTAGCAAAATTGTTGAGGTAAGATCTTGGCATAGAGTGGTGAGTTTTAATTGATGATGTAGCACAAGAGCTTTGTGTGGCATTTATTTTGTGTTCTGTTTTTGCCCCTTCCTCATCTTTTAGGCGGGTTGTGTGTGCAATGATGCTTTGATTAGAAACAACACATTAATGGGGAAGCCAACTGAAGGGGCTTTAATTGCTCTTGCTATGAAGGTGCGTACTTGATGGTGCTTTTTGGATTCATGGTGGGTGGGAAAGGTGTAGAAATAACTTGTGGGTTTGGATCTTTTTTTATAATTTTCTTCTCCTTTGGGTCTCCTAGATGTTCATTGCAACTGCTCATCTCCTGTGTTTCTCCTCTGTTGGAAATCTTTGGGCATTCTGAAAGATAAGAGAAAATAATTTAGAACTGAAGTAAAATCTTTATTTTATTATGTGCACTTAGTACTGTCTCTTTACCTGCCACAAGCTATTTACCTCTTGAATGTTGATTGTGCTGTCTTTCCCAGTTCTCGTCAGAAGCAGTAAGAAGTTGATAACTGATGTATTGGTGACTGCAGCATTTATAGTGCCCTTTCAGTGTGGGGCACAGGTAGTTTGAATTGTGGACACTGTGATTAAATGTTCTGGGGTTTTTCAGTGGTGCTGTGACACACTCATTGTAGCTCCTGAGGAAGGTGTCTGGGCATCTTAGTACTTGTTTGTTTTGGTTTTTTTTTTCTGTGATCGTGAATAAACTCAAAAACATTGAAAGATGAAGACATTACCAGGTGGATAGATGAT
>NW_010127499.1:11746-35819 GCF_000699245.1 Pterocles gutturalis | reverse complement strand
CTCATCCAAGTCGTTGATGAATATATTGTTTGGTCTCAGTGACTATCAGAATGGAGATCACCTGAGAATACAGTGGTGTCTGTCTTGTTGCTTCCTCACAGGAAACAATCAATCACCACTCTTGATTTTATATACTTGATGTCTCTCAATGAACCTTTTCCTTGTAACCTTCAGATGGGAATAATGCTGATGGAGAAAAGCGGGCTCTCCTTCAACCAAACTTCCACCACTCTCAGAAGGAGAGATTCCTCGTTTGGGTCTGTACAGGAAAGGAAACCTGGCCGCTACAGGGAATTCTTTTGTTTGCTGCTTCCTTACGTAGTTGCCTCTCTGTATCTTTCACAGGCTGCATCAGGCTTTCTTTTTCCACCTTTTTAAACTAGAACATACTCAGGAGCATGTAGATTTTAATCTGACTATCTGTAAATGGTGCAAGTGGTGAGACGAAAAAACTGTAAATGTTGCTGGACCGAAACAGAAAAAAGTAAATACCAGTAAGACAAAAAATCTTGCCCTTCTTATGGAACTGCCATCAGAGTTATAGCTAGAGCAGCATAGAGCATTTAAAACAAAAAAAAATGCAGATCACTCTAGATAATTCAATTTTTTCTTTTAAAATTATTGCTATTTTGACAGTCTTTCTAACCTCATTACAACACAATCTGTTTGCACACTGTTGATGAGCGAAATGCAAGGCTCCTTTTCCTAAAAGGCAGCTGAGGTCAAATCAAACTCCATACAAGCACACTAATACTCACTTTAAAGAATATGTCCCCAAACCCAGAAAGTATTCCACATCAGATGTTCTTTTCTAACACGTGCTGTAGACATCTCTAATTAGGTAATTATTTCAGAGTGACATTAAAGGCCTCAGAAAGTTGGTCCTTTCTTCTAAAAACTGGCCCTAAACATGCCAAACTGAAAAGTACTGGTTTCACTGAACTGAAGCCAGTGAAGAAAAGATTTAATAACAGCCTCATTATAAGGTTCATTGTTGTAAGACTATTTAATAGACAAGATTAACACATCTTATCTCCCACTTTCACTGAAACCTATTATACCCCTCATTAATACATGCACATTTCTACATCATTTGCAGCACTACAGTCTCAAATAGTATTGTCTGAATCGGGGTGTGTTCTGGTGCTGCTCTTGGCGATAGGCTCTTTCGCAATAACAGTACTAAAATAAAGCCTCACAGCTCAAAGTGGAAGACACGGCTAGGTAAAGTAAGCAGGGCTGTTTAAAACCAAGAGAAATTAAAAACAGAAATTATTTGTTTTGCCAACACCTCAGGATTTCATTTTTTGACTCGGGTTCCCTCACACCCAGATGACAAGGTTGCACATCCACGTATTGTAAGACAGGAAACTTCTACCTTCCCAATCTAATGAATAATGACATTCCTTCCTCCTGACAATTTGAGATTTAGAAGTAGATAAAGCGAACCACAGCTCCACAAATTACCAGGCATTTAAAAATTCTTCATATCAGGATCACCAGAGAAGGAAGCTGTATGGTACAAACAGTACAGTACTGTCCCAGATTATGTACATATGTGTCCATAGATATACCAGGACAGACCAGAAACAGTGTACCTTAATACTATATGAAGAGGAGGAAATTATATAAGGAAAAGAAACCACATTTTTATGTCCTCAGTAGACCAAAGGGACCAGATTGGCCCTTATTCTTTACAAAACAGGAGAATTATTATGAGCCAGATAAACACCGAACTTAGCAAGACACAAAATTTCTATGCCTTTGTCCAGCAACTGAACAAAAGGATTTAGGTCTTTACAAGCTTTTCCAGGCCTTTACCCACAAGTCTGCAGACAAATAAGAAGATGGGGTTTTTTCACAGAGTTCTCCTAAGCTGTAGAACTGCTCTCTGCAGGAGGCTGTGAAGGTTTAAAGTTCACATGGACTCAGCTAAACAAATTCAAAACAATCAAAAAATCCATCCAGTGCTATCAAACACAGAGACACATTCTGACTCCATCGTCGAGTTACAGGTTTATGGACATAGGGAGATTCTTTGCAGCAAGTATTGCTACTTGCTTATAGTTTGCCACATGTCTACAGCCACTGTCAGACCTAAAACACTAAACTTGGTGGTTTGACCTAGGACAGACATTTTATGTTCTCATCATAATTCAATTAACAGGTAAAATATATTAAAACTTGCTAAGTATAGTGAAGATACCTCTTTTCCAACTATCTGAAGAGAATTGCTACCACTCAAATTGTTCACAACATTCCCCTTCCCTCACACTTGACCTTCTGAAGCTACCTATTGAACACAAAAGTTGCCAAATCAAATGGTTAACATTTATCGAAGAGGAAGAAAACAAATGACCTGGAATTACTCAACTGGGAATTATCAACTGCAAAGACTTAACTTCCAGAAGACAAATATACAGCTCCTGGGATCTTCTACTGTTCTTGGATACAAAGAAGCTTACTCTGTCTGATGAGGTCCATACTAGAAAAAGGGTCTTTGCCAGGAAAGGCCTGTTCCCAGAGTGACGCTGACCCATTCCCATTTACAGTTGTCTTTTTAGAAGTTTATATGACTTCCGGTAAAAAGAAGTTTCATGAGGCTCTGGAAGTGCAATCTCCTGGAAGAGAAAGACTCATCCCTATATCCTCACAATTATTACCACAGAAGAACAGCTGTCATTCTGGAGGTCTTCTCGGCTTCTTACATGGAGTATGCTAAGACATCCAGCTGGATGCATACCAGCCAAGGAAATCCAATGTATTGGTGGGGAAGAGAGAAAAAGTTTTCTCCATACGTAGGACTTCTTTTCCCACATAGCAGTTCTCCGTTCCTCTTAGAGAAACATTGGTAAGCGTTACCCTCAAGGATATCAATGCTGGAGGGCTATCACTCCAGAAGACAGGAATTCCAAAATCTAAACTCAGAAGTGCTCATCAGAATTAAAAATAGCCAGAAAGAGTTTGCACAAAGGCAGCTACTGGCAGCAAAAAAATGAAACATTCAGATATCCTCCTCTCACAGGATTAATATTTGAGTAAGCAAATAGCTCTTTGGCAAATTCTTTACTTACTGGAATACAGTCAGAATCACAGTCAGATGCCTTCATGCATACAGCCACTCTCCATAAAAACAAAACCAGAAAAGTCTGTGATCCAGTGAGTCTGCAGATAACGCAGGGCTCACCACGGATGCTTGGAAGAGCTTAGTCAAGCCAGGTACTGAAAAGGCCTCCTTGTAAATTACATTCCCATGATT
The DNA here is from genome assembly GCF_000699245.1 of Pterocles gutturalis. Lineage (NCBI taxonomy): Eukaryota > Metazoa > Chordata > Aves > Pterocliformes > Pteroclidae > Pterocles > Pterocles gutturalis. Next base: position 32,560 of record NW_010127499.1, on the reverse strand, counting down.
ATAATAAATTTCTGAGCTATCAAACCAGACACTAGAAGGAAATGGGGAAAATTATTCAGCACTAAGAGATTTTATACAGTAAAAAAAAAAAATCAGAGAAAGTAGGGGTATTTTCCAGACCAACAGGTCATCAAGGTAACCTGCACATGAAGCTACATGGGAATGCCTGTTTCTTTTCAACAAGTAGGAAAGTTAAATTAGTGTATGTGAACACTGTTGCAAGGGCCCTAGCCCAGAAGCAACTGGCTTTCAAAAAGAGGACCATCAATACAACTAAATAAATCCAGAGAGATACTTTCCTTGCAGAAGTCCAAAACACAAGACAGGAAACTGTTCAGTGAACTGGAATACAAGATCCTACAGGTCTCAAGTGATACTTCTGCCAAGCCCCAGGCACAAAAGCATGAACATTCAGTGAGGTGTTCTCATTGATAAACATTGTGGAGTCCATGGAGGAGTGATTGGTCCCAAAGAATTAACTCCTATAGTGCAGGATTAATTTAGAAGTCAAGACTGCAGGAAAGCTGCTCAATATCTCACCTTGATTTCAACAGATCAAGGAAATACCAATACCTTTTCCACCTCAAATGGAAATTTACTCCTGTGATAATAGCTAGGAAGCTTCATCACTGCAGTATCTGAAAAGCTTGTAGGTACCAATGGACTTTCTGTCATCATTCTTCTATGTTCACTCTACAGGGAAGGTCACATTTCATGAAGTAGAAGGCGAGCTACAGAAACGGTACATGATTTGCATAACTTCACAGAAGTCCATGCAGCGCAACTAAGAGAATTCATGTGTCTCAGGTCTCAGAGTGCTTCCACAACTGCTTGCAATGCTATTATTTCCAGACCATTTCCTGAACTGTTGTGCCCTGTACTTTGTGGTCTAACAGTAGCAATGTAGCTTTGTGGTCTAACAGTCTGATCTCGAGCTAAACGAGGGGAGAAAAAAAAAAAAAAAGGGAACCTGTGCTTTCCTCTTTTTTTGACAGTTTTCACCAGTAAGACATTTCATATATTCTTGCCTTCCTCTGCCAAGGATTAAGATGAGAGAGAAATGAAGCAAGATAGGGGCAAAAATTAAAGCAGTTAACTGTACCATAACACATCTGCCTCTGAAGTGAGAGGGAACAGACAGCACCAAAACATCTTCAGATCTGACAGGCTGCTCTGCTACCAATCTGCACTAGCAGGTGAGACATGTCACTCCATGACAAGTATCAGAAATAAAGGAGCTTAATGCAACTGCAAGTGTTTTAAATGATTTCTCTCTATTGTGCAACACAAGACGACAAACAGTTCTAAGAAAACGTTGAGATTTTTCTCCCCTGAGCTGCAAAGCTTTAAAATTAGCACTTTGTGTGTGCTTGTTCTTTTAATGTTTGCATTTATTAAGGAGCAAAACAACCATGCATCTGAAATGCCAAAGAAATATGGATCCATAAATAATGCCACATTCCTATTCACACCTCATCTAAATATTTATGTAGCAATTTACCAGCAAAAGATGCCAACTTTTCTTTAAATGTTACATTGTATTAAAGGTTAACCACATGACAAGTTTTATTATGAGGCTCTGAATTATGTTTAAGATAAGTTTTTATTTTCAGTTCAAGTTTTGGTATTGAAATGGATGGACAGAGGCAAGGAAATCTAGTCAGCTCTCAAAGATGAATGCTGATGTTCCGATTTCTTCAGTATTTTTTCAGTCTGCATAGCCATAGGCCATGCAACTCACAGCATACTGACTGAGGGAGGAACGGCCACCTTCTTCACAACTAGAAGAGCTAGAAGTAGATCTATTAGAGAGGCTTGATTCTTATAGCAAGACTGATGACACAAAGTTTCACTTAGGGAAATGTTAAATCTAACACCAGAACTGCCCCCAGTATAAACACATGCCCTCGGATTTCATTACATAAGTGCCAGATATAGTCCTCATCAGTGATGCAATGCTTCTCTGCCCAGTACCTTATGCAGAAATTCATGATCCACTCCTCACTCAGTCCTACAAAGACCAGCTTCTCCTTTACTTCATATACTGCTACAGTCATCATCACATATTTATGGTCTTAACTGTTCCTTTTGGTTCTTCCCTGAGCTCTCACCTTCATGCCTTCTGTTCTTAAAATCTTTAATATTAGACATAGTTTTCAAATTATCTTCTATTTTCTCTCTTATACCTGGCTTTCTTTAGAAACGTTACTTTGCTGACTTCGTTTCCAATTCTCTTGATCTCTACATGATCTTCCACACTTAATACTTTCTTCATATCATCACTTTCCTCAGATATAAGACCTTTGAAGCTAACTACAGAATCAGCCATGTAGAAATGGATACAAAGATTTTTCTTGTGTTTTGCTTTTACACTAACAGAGTCACTCCTATCTGCACTACACTGAATAAGATCCACTCCTGTGTGACCCTTTTCAGCCTATCAGTCTGCCAGAGTTTCCAAAGTTGTAAAATAGACGGGGGCAGGGGGGAAATCACACTTAAGTGGTGTTCTAAGAGTTAAATATTTTCCAGTTTGGAGGATAAGACCAAATTGAGCACTATTGCCAATATTACCCCTTCCTACCCTGAAACCCTTGTGAGACAAGAAATTCCCCAGCTCTAAGCACAAGGATTCACAAATAAACATTACAACCCTTTTTAAATGCACTCAAATAAGAATATAAACAACAGGAACAGTTAGAAAACACTGCCCAACTTCTTTACATTTCCTTTGTGACTATTAAAGCACACACCTCTAGCTCATCAGGAGAGACTCATTTTTTCCAGATATAGCTAATCAGACAGAGTAACATAAGGAGGTCTATTAATGTTCCCTGCTTCAGCGAGACATGAAGTGGAGACTTATTGATGGAATCTGCATTTTTGGTTCTCATTTGTTCTGCTTGAATAAGCTTACCAATCTGAGGCAACATTTTCAGACATCAATATTTTGAACACAATTGGTCTCTGAGACTATCCTTTTTCTTCACCTCACCATATCCAGATCAAACAAATCTTGGAAAAAACTGTAAGAAGCTGGAAGCATAAACATTCATTCTTAAAATGCAGCAAAATCTTTCATGTCAATGATATACAGAAATATTCAGAATGTATTACAGCTGGCCAATGCAGAAACAAGGTATAGAATACTACTGAAAACAGACCTTGTTTGTATGCACACTGTACAAGTACGTTAAAATATGTAGTTAAATATGTTGTTGGAGTTCAGTAGCTTTCAACGGAAGAGAATCATTGCAATTATCAGTGTTAATAGCAAATCCTCTCTGATACAGATGTTTACTTCCTGTTGCAAGAACTACAGCAGAAAACAGCCCTCTTAAAAATATTTGTCTAGCACCAGCCATAGCGTTCCTATTTGTTACCCTTGTGCGTATAATAAAAATAGGCAGCTTTTTCGCTCCCCCCAGCATAACTCAGTGTATTTAAAATATTTAGTCAAACAGACAAATGCCTGCTCCTGTATTTTCTTACAAGTGTTCTCTGACTACAGTCCTATCTCCTCAGTTTACAACTGGAACACAGACTTAGTCATTTGTAGGAAAAAGATAGCATTAGCTGTTCATCACAAAAAGCTCAATTAAAACCCATTTGAGAGAAGCTGAGCCACTACTTCACTGTATTTTTCCTTTCCCAGCCTCATGATAGCTAGGCTGAACCTAAATATCATCAACCACTGTGAACACTAATATGCAAAGCCTGTGTACAGACCTATGTACAGACCTATCTACAGTATGTGCGTATGTCAGTTTTGTTGCATGGGGAAAAAAGGGGGGGAAAAAAAGGCATTGACATACAGACACAGTTTCTTCCCAATGCTCTCACATTTAATTCTTGTCAGCTTCTTTTGGAAAATGGTAGAGGTGGAACTATATATTCGATTTCTTAGATTTCACCATGCACCTTCTATTTCTTAGAACATGGCAAATACTGTCTCTACACAATATCCCTAGTACTTATAATGCAAAACACTTTATGACACTTCTAGCTCTGGGAGAAGAGAAAATGAAGCATGAAATAAGAAACATACTAGCAGAACAATATTCATTGACACTGCTAAGTCTGTATACTACTGCACTGGGAGAGTATTAGTATTTGGGTTTTTAGGGGTTCTTTTAATGCAAGTTTGCCCAGCTTGCCTGATGTCAGTGGTATGTCAGTCCTTGCAGCTTTTCTCATGTAACATGCAACCCAGAGCCAAATTCATCCAATCATGCTCAAATCCAGCAGATTTATATGTTTTCATTCAAATGGCAGATTATTTTTTTTTGCTATCTGGAGTATGACATTCTCCCCTCAGTTCTTCATAAATCCCCTGCACTTGCAAAAAGATGATCACATTTTTGGAAGAGTCTGAACCCAAACACAGAACTAACAATAATCTTTTCTTTCCTTGCAAGAGTCAAGATAACAGATTCACAAATAAAGCCATAAACACAGACAAAACACATAAAATAACATCTTGACCAAATAGGATTTTTTTTTTATTCTTTGGTTTTTTTAGCCTGTATTGAAATGGAAAGAAAATGTCACAAAAAAATCATATTCTTCAAGTCCCGTAAATACAGGCAATGTACAATTTAACCTGTGACAATTTGTTCATCTTTACACTGATACTGGATAATATGCTCTCACACTGGTTTTAATGTACAAATGCTAAAAATCCTGTTGAAACAAATACAGGCAATGACAGAACTCTAAAAATGGTCACATCTAACAAGTAAGAGTTGGGCAAATTACAATTAAAAGAAGATGCTTTTCAGGGCAGACTTCTGAACCTCACTCCCAAACAGGGAATGATCCAAATACCTGTTTACAGCATGTCCTGCTCTGGCGTTTGGCAGGAAAGTTAGGGGGGACTCAACACTACTGCACTACAGAAAACGTATGGAGGCTGGCACTTATGCAGCAGGTATCAAAGGAAAAGCAGATTTACTTACATCAGCTACTCAAAACTGGATATGGCCACCTAGTGCCTCATGCCACAAATTCAAAGAAGTCTGAAAACCACAACTTGCTTTTCTTTTAGACTATAATAACCAGTACAATGCCCTTCAGATTCAACCTTCCTAACAGCTCAGAGAAGATATTCCTCTTATTTTCTTTTTCATGGAAAAACCCTTCCAAATATTAGAGGAGGGGACAAGAGAGATCAGCAGATCATTGGGTGAACTACAGCTAGAAATTTGGCTAGAAGCCACTACAGCCAACTGACAAAGGCTTAAATCTTTTATTATTGATTTGCTTGAATAATACATCAGACTCACACTAATGTAATAGGTAACTTGGAATACACAGCCCTCATTTACCAAGGATTATCTCATCAGGAATTATTTAAAGCAAAAAAAGTATAAAATAAGTGACAAAAAAACAAAGCTAAATGTTAGCACATCCATTACCACCAGGCCCCGTGCAACACCCCCCCTGACAGTGTCATAAGCTACAGCATTGGGAATTTATACTGTGCACAAGTAATAAACACGTGAAAATCACTTTATCTCCGCTTTTTTGTTTTCTTTCACAGGCTTGAGGAAGGATCCTTCATACCTGCAGTTCTACCCCCCCCCCTCCCCCCCCCCCCCCCCCTCCTTCAAATCCACCCAGACTTCCTTTGAAGGGAGAAGTTGGTATTTCACATCTTATTCTAAGCCATTTTCAAAGCCTACCAGTTTGGTCCAGATAGATTTTAAGTACAAAAGGAACTAGCCCAACTACACTTTTCATTCTAAAAAAATATTATAAATACACAATTTAATCTATCAAGATAATTTTCTCATACTTTGCAGCAACCTTACTTATAGACTGCCACATATGGACAATAGTATTTTATTCAGTTTCCTTAAAGTAGGAGGGATTAGATACTGCCAGCAGAGACAGCAAAACCATTTTTTTGCTCCCAAAAAAATGATGGGGTCTTATTCATAAGAAGTTATATTGAAAAAAGGTGCTTAATGCATTATTTGCATTAAGCAGAGTACACATTTAGTACAAGCCTCTTGCATTTCTCGCTACATTAATGAAGATGTTGACTAACCACCCTAAAATAATCTCATGCCACAAACACCATACACCGCTCATCACAGCTGAGACGCTGACATTTGCTGCAGGGCTAGTACTGCTGCACTGAACTTAGGCACATAATTCACCTCTTTTCTAATTTAACTAGAATCTATTCTAGTCTGTAGAAGAACTGCAATCTTAACTGCACAATATGTATATTTTTCCCTTGATTGCGCCTACTTGTTCTTTCAAGGACATTCCCATTAGGAACAAACACTTCTCCATCCCTCTCTCCCCCTTAAAGCAGAGTGAAAATAATCATATCAAGGGAAACTTATTACTGTTTCCAAATTGCGTCTGGCTCTCAGCAGGCACACTCTCCAGGCAACAGTTTTGCTGCTACATTATGACTAATTTTTTTTTTCCAGATGACATTTTGTACTGTAAGTACGTAGAGGAAGGGCAGATATATATGATTTGGGATAAGACAGAACTTCCTAAGTGAAATTGCAGTGTCTCCCCTCACTCTGCACCCTTTTGCAAAGAAATTTCATTCTCACTCTAGGGAACGATTTCTTAACACATTGCACCATGCACAATCCTTTCACAAATTAATTTTTTAATAGAAGGATGAAACCTGTCATTTGTTCAAATTTGAAGCTCCTGGTTACTCTGTATAAAAAAGAAATAAAAGAAAACAGGGAAAAAGGGAGAACAAAAGAAATCCAAAAAGCAATCATTTGACTTCTGGCTACCTGGGCACAGCACATGTTGTCTAATGCTGCCATCTGCTGTCTACATAGAATGGCAATGCAGATCTGGCTGCAAAAAACAATTGTCAAGGAGTATTATCCAGACTGTTCTCTTCTACAACTGGTATCTCCTAGATCGACATTTTGAAAAAAAACAAAACCTCTCCAGTTCCTTTTCAATTTATACTTATGGCTTTCCACAATCCTTACAAACAGGTGTACCAGAGCGTTTAAATAAACTGTTTCTACTAAGCAAGAAAAAAAAAAAAAAACAACTCACAACCAAGCTACATTCGACCAAATAAAATGCTGTGCACGTGATTTTTAGGGAGTAGATAGAGAGTAATTTTAAAATTAATTCAAACTAAAGCCACTGAGCCTGCTTCAAGATCAATTAACAAAAAATGCCTCAAAGTCACAGGTAATACTGCTGAACAAAGAGAAGCTTATCCAAATACATTCACAGGAACTTAGGTATAATTTCTAGCTATTTAAAGAGACCATACATGACCCTTACCTACAGAGCCACATTAAATTTATCAAGATGAAACAACCATTTGAATCAATGGAAACAGCTTCATATCTTAAATTCTTCTTAGTAAAACAAGCAGGCGAAATACATACTACTTTGGTAACAGGACAGAGGGAATCCAAGAACGTCTATTAAAAGCACAGAGCTGTGTACGTCAGAACGCCACTTCAAAACCAGACTGAAGAGAAGTCAGGACCCAGGTTTCAGACTTTCATCTGTAAACACAGTAACAGCAACCCTCAACCTACCTGTAAGTAACATTATATATTGCCATTCTATCTATTGGTAACCCCTACAGCTCAGCTCCTACTTGGAAGAATCTTAGCTTAAGGCCAGGTTCAGAGGCATTATTTAGCCACATCACACTTAACTGAACTGTATTTCATCAGCCTCCCAAAGGAATTTCACTGGCCACATCAATGTCCTTTCCCACTACACCGTCTTGTGTCCCTAACCTCAACAATGTACTTTCTCCTCACCACATCTCCCCAGGCACCAGCAGGATCCCCTTTTCCCATGCAGAGGCATTTCTGAAAAGCTGGGGCACTCCGCTCTTGATTCCACAAGTCCGTCATGCAACCCTCCCAGATTCACAGCATCCGTACTCCTCCTGCTCACAGCAGTGAGAAACAAAAGCTTACAAAACCCACAGCTTGTTAAAGTTTGAGGAAAATGTAATACAGGCTTGATATGAAATAAGGACTTAGTTAAAAGACAGTTAAGCAGCATCCCAGACCTATTCTCTAGATGATACTTAGGATCCAACTTCCCACTTTCCTCACAGCACCTCTTCATGTCAAATACAACATAGTTACAAGATAGTTGCTTAAAAATCCTTTTGGCCAACAGAAGAGTAACACTGTAGAACAAAAGTCAGAAGAAGAAAGGAGTAAGAACTATACCATAACCGAAGTATCAAATTTAAAAAATTACTGCCTATTCTCTAGATGATACTTAGGATCCAACTTCCCACTTTCCTCACAGCACCTCTTCATGTCAAATACAACATAGTTACAAGATAGTTGCTTAAAAATCCTTTTGGCCAACAGAAGAGTAACACTGTAGAACAAAAGTCAGAAGAAGAAAGGAGTAAGAACTATACCATAACCGAAGTATCAAATTTAAAAAATTACTGACGCAGTCAGTTTTCTAGGAGAGGTGCTGCAAAGATTGTCAGGAATGACAAACCTTTGAAGCCACAAAATCCTCCTCGAAGCTTGGCTCCAAGCAACTATCACTTTTAAGTTTCAACTATTCCGTACTGCAATTTTAAGTGAAAGGGCCTGGTAAGCCTGAAGCACTTTTAATAAAAAAATAAATAAAATGTAATAAAAATTGAGATCCTGTGATTTAGCTCCAGCTTCAAAAAATACAAATAAGATGACTTAAGCCAGTCTTATTTCTTTAACTGTATGGAGACAAGGACTTTGTAAAGCATATGCAGATTTTTTCTAAGGAATTTAAATACTGCAGATATGAAAGGCCATACTGGTACAATACAGGCTCTTTTAACTGTGATTTCTGTTTCTTATGACTAGCAAGTATAATTGAGCAGATTTTAGTTATTGCTTCATCTAATTCTCCAAAACTATGCTGACCTTGGTCACTAAAATCCTTCCTTTGGTTAAGTGAAACAGAACACTTTTTCATTATGAACTCACTGCATCCTTCAATACAGCACAAAGCCCCTGCATCCTCATTTTGGTGCCCCTTCATTTCCAAAAATGTCACAAGTCAGGAGGCCAATCAAAATCAAATCACTTTTCCCTCAGCAGGTCTCCATAGCACATTCAGCTTGCTGTGTTTTCCATTGTTTTAATCTGTAACATCCTCTTCAATATGCAAGTTTTTAATTGGAACCACAAGACAAGCAATTGTTCTCCCATTTCTGTAACTCTTGGGGACCCTGTACTGCAACAATCTTGTTATTGAGCGTTTTACTCCATAGGGTCTGCCAGTTTGATGCAACTATTTTCACCACCCTTTTTTTTTTTGGTCACAATCATTAAACTCAGATTTCTACCATCCTACCCACTCTTTTACTAGACAGTCAGACCCAAGTAAACTTCTATCACTGTTCACTGCCTGTGTCACTCTACAAAAGCACCTACTGCCTCAGAAATTCAGACACAAAAACAGAAAGATGGTACTTGCTCCAAATAATTTACACTTGAATATGTGAGCCCTGTAGTAAACACTCCACCTTGTTTCTCTCCTCATCACAAGACATCATAAACTGCTGAAGTTTGTCTCTTCTCTGAACAAGATTCTCCAACCCTATCCTGTATTAAGTCATCTAAAGAAATCCATTATCTTAGTTCGATCTAATGCTCAATCTTGATTGTGTCTGTCTCTCAACTGACACTTCTTGGCTTCTCCACCTCTTCCTATCACTTCTGTGCTTTGCTTCTCCACTTTGCTATCAACGTTGTTTTCAGTCTTTACTCCCATTGTTCTGTGGACTTCAAAGAGAACCTACATCTGCCTTCAAAGACATTCTGCATAGGAATTAACATCAGCTTGCCCTCTTCATTAATGGTTACTCTACAATTTCATCTGTTAAGTAGTTGGTTTTAATTGTCTTGATTTGCAAGACCTTTGGATGGCAAATGCACTTGTAAAACACTGTAAATACACATGATTAACACAAAAACAGAAATACAGTTCCAAGCAAGTCACATTTGAACTGAACCAGAAAATATAAGGCTGCAGAAGTAAAGCACCAGTACTTTGAATTAAATTTCCGATGAAACAAGGCAGTAGATCAGAGATCTCCACAGTGTGCCATACTCAGTATAGCTCACATTGCTACAATAAGCAGCAAGCAGTGCTCTAGCAGAATATTCCAATTGGCTTTCAAAATAAATCTCAAGTAGGGGGTGTAATAATCAAGTTGGTAAACTCAATTTGAACATGAAACATATTGATTTCTTCTGTGGCTAATCACCATCATGATTCTAAATTATAAAGATCACAAATTCTCTTCTCCCTCAATGCATACAGTAAATTGCAAACCAACATCAGCCCACAGAGCTGTAATTGCTATCCTGACAGGATAAAAAAGCCTATTTGTCCTCTTGTTTTTGTCAGTCCATCTCCTCTTTCCACTTTTCCTCTGCTTTATCTGTTTGCTCAATGAAGAGCCTTTTCCAGACGTTGCCACAGAGCACAGAGAGGATCACCTTCTCACTCCACAAATGGGATACTTCCTTGGATGCCCCGAATATCTGCTCTTTCCTGCAGTAACACATTGCACATTCTCAGCGCTAGTCAATAATCAAGATTAATGACCAATGTATCCTACATATTCCAGTATTACTTCTTTATAAGTCGCAATCCATTTCAACTGAGTACCTTCATGCATTCTGTTAAGCATATCCTTTTTTTTTTTTTTTTTAAAGCACAGTCATCCCATTTCAAGTTACTCCTAAAACACAGATTTCCCCTGAGAGTCTTCCAACACCTAGCTTAGCCAGGAAGATAAGCATCACCAGAGGTATTAGTTCAAACTCAGAACTAACAAGATCTATCATAAACACCATTAGCCAGCTTGGGGTATTTTGTCACATTTCAGCCCCAGAATTTCACCTCCAGTATCTAGTTAAATTCTGAGCCCTTCAGGGTTATTACCAGTCTGAAGTGTCTAACACTTTTGATAACATTAATACCTAGCTACTATACAACCTGGATTATCCTTCCTTACTGTATTAGTCCATGTTTTTTCCAAATTTAACACTACCATATTATTATCTACCGCTACTCTCTTGGTTCTTAGAAGAGGAACTCAGTTTCATACTGGTGATGTTTGTGTTATTTGACATAGAAAGACATGGATAATCTTCACCAAGTGTGGCTGACAAGACACCCAGGAAAGAAAGCCTTAAACATCCTTTTGGGATGACTGCAATAGAAAACTAAACTCTATATCTTTGAGTGAAGTACACAGATGACTCAACTCCGGGGTGGGAAGAACAGCGGAGCTTTCTTTTTGCTTTTCTACAAGATGTCATCATCCAAAGCAATAATGTTGAAGCTGTTCATTCTGAAAAGAATCTACCACATTCAGATCAGGACACACTACATAGGAAAATAGGCTTCAGTAAATAACTGAGATTTGTCTAAAAGTAAGAATGGATGTAAACGAAAGTATAACAGGCTGGAGTTTACGAAAAGGTCCTGAACTATGACTGTAATGTTTAACTTTAATGATTAGAAAAAGAATTATAAAGATCATTCTCTGGGAAAGAACTGTCTTGAAAACTATAGGAGCAATAAGTATTAAATACCCTACCTTCGCTTATTTTCTTAACAGCCATCTGCAAAGGGAAGGCAAGGTTGCAAAATATGGAATGTCTTTTTCTAAGAGGGATAAGAGAGCCCTCAGATGTTACTTATTCTGAACATCCACCACAAGATAGCTTACATCTTCCCATATTAACCTCAAAACTAATATTACAGCATAACTGAGTACTTTAAACAAAACAAAAAGAGCAGCTCCTTTGAACAGAACATCCTGCCTCTAGCATACAACACAGCATACTTGTTCAACCAGTGTAGATGATACTTTTGGGGAAAAAACTGTACTTCTAACCAGGGCAACAGGAGCATTTCCCCCCTCCAAGTAATCCCTCACTTCTGGTGCTTTACAGTTCCTCAGTTCCTGTAAGAATAACTTACACAAAAAGGCTGAGGGACTGTCTACTCTCCTGTACTTCTCACTGTTTAGAGAATAACCTTTCATCCTCACCATTTTCACTCCATCAATATTCAGGTGTCACTCTCCATTTCAAAACAGGTTTGTTGCAACTTTAGCCACTCCAAAGTCTTCAGCAGATAGATACAGATTTGGCATTAAAAAACAGAGGGATGCCATTACTGCAAAGGAGTCTGTTGGATGCCATTGTCCCCAGCGTTTGCACAGATCAACTGCTAACAAAATAATTCAGCCATATTTTCATTTGAATTCTAAAACATCCCAAAAGTTCCAGTTCTGTGCCAGAAGTTTCATCCTCATGGGCTTAAGCAAACACAAAGACAAATTCAATTGCGTTCTCCATACAAACAAACTTTACCAACCAGAAGAAAAGAAGGCCCTTCCCTGAGATAAAGGAAAGAGGAATATTGTTCAGACCACTTTTTATTCACAACTGGCTCCCTGCTCACATGAAGGCCAGGCCAACTTAGCCATTCTTAAGTTTTGATATCGCAAAGGAGTCCTGCTGAGAATTCATTTCCAATTTTAAAAAATTTTTCATACCTTTCACCGTCTACCTACCCCAAAACCACTACAACTCTCCATCTGCCAAACTGGGACTTTTGCATTTTATGAGTGCTTCATTAGATCCCAACAATTTAGGTCTTCTGTTAGGCCTGGATCTTGCCCAAATCTACCTGCCAAAGGTAGCTCTCCTCCAAGAAATAAGCAAAAGTGCCCTAGCACTATCCACTTGGTCAGTTCTCCCACTACATAATTACAGCCGAAACAGAAATATGTGCACCTCCCATCAACAAACCAGGCAGGGTCATAAACCCTTCCTCGCTGGTACATAAGTCTTTTCTCTCCTTCCCCTGGCAGAAGAGAAGGAAGCAATGCTTCTTAATCATTGCAAGAATATAAAATTGTACATATAAAGGAAAATTACAAAAGCATAATCCAAATATTTGGAAGGTAGAGGGGTAACTCAATCGAGTAGCCATAATCATTAGCGACAAGCTAGTAATTTTGCATGGGTAATTTTCATACAGAGTTACGAATACCATCTTTCTAAAAGAAAATAAACCAACAACATACAACCGAAAAACAGCAAGAGAAAACTAGTTTTTTTTCTTAATTGATCAAATTTTTAAGGACAGCTACACCATTCCAAGAAAGTCTTTAAACACAGTTTGGATGCAGCTTCATAATACAGACTGCAACCAATCAATAAAAAACACCCCTTAACAGAGGGAACAAAAATGTAATGACTGAAACAAAAAGAAGGCTAACTCTTGGAGACGTGCTTTTGGACACTCTGAAGTAACGTCATTGAAGGAAAGTTACCAAGGATCACCAGACAAAAAGCAGAAAAGATGTCCCTCAGCTTCCTCTGCGCTTTAAGATTACTCTCCTCCTGGGAAAGTTTCAACATACAGGTGTTACACTTTTTCTCTGATGTAAATTCCTAAACCTATTCAGAAAGGCCCTGTTGCCAAAGGTGACAGATACCATATTGCACTTACTGTATCTCAGCTAGAAAACAAATCAAGTTTGCAATACAAAGTTGTTCAAGAACAAGATAAAATACCAGCATCCACACATCCAAACAGATACTTAACATGGAAATGGCAAAAGACACTGCTACAATTTTCACCATTTGATTTTGTAGAAACCCTAAAGCTGTCTAAGGAATTAATGTCCATGTGCAGACAAACAGAAAACACCTTCCACAAGGAGATTAAGGGCGAATCTGAAATGAAATACAGGAAGACAAAAGCAGCAGAAACTTGCAAGAACCAGCAAAAAGATACTGTTTAACACAAGCAGGCTGAATACAACCAAAGCATCTTTAGAACTTAGGGACTTGAAAAAAATACTAAATGGGAAATCTGAAGTTCACTCTTTCTGTGAGCAAAAGGGTATTTTTTTTTTTTACAGACTACAGCAGGTTACCCTAATTGTCAGTAAAACTCATCTTCCAACGTTTTTAAATTATGTCCTAGCCCTTTTGCCTTCAGTAAAGTCAGTTTTGAACCAGAGTCCTTATTGCGCAAGCTCAGAAAGTAGACAAAAAAGAAAGCACAACACAAGTGCCAGAATAAAGATATCCAAGTTTTAAACATAGTTCTCCTACAGTCTTCCTTTAATACGTTGAACAAATTCTTAAATTCCTACTTTATTTTCTTTTTATTTATGAAGACGAGATGGCAGCAATACATTTTAACTCACAGGATGAGGACAGAATTACGAACATTTGCAAGCCACTCTGATCTCCTTTCAAGTAGAAATTAGAAGGAGATTATGCAAATACAGTCAAAAAGTTGAGTAAAGACAGTATGCTAAGTTTAGTACAGATACATACCCATTGGTTTCATACACACATTTCTGTTTGTAGACACAAAACGGAAGTTACTACATCTCCTAATTATATTTTAAAAGAAGCTGAGCATTCAAAGAAGTTTCAACATTATTTTAATTCAGTACCCCATGTGTTCTCATAAAGCATTTATATAGAGACACACACACACACATTGCCATTCTGATCTTATAATCACTGAAGGGAAAAACCACGATGTACACAAATCAAAGTTTCGTACTGTTTTTTTCATCAACTACAAACTACAAAAAAACCCTGAAATTTCTCTTCTCCTTGACAACACTACCCCGCTTCCTGAAAACAATTAGGTGGGATTTTACAATTAACAACATAACACACATAATAATTTCTCATGTAGAATTCTATACAACATTATTACAAGTTGAACAACTCTTAGAATTACTAAAGTTTCTATACTCACAAGCTAAATTGCATAATAATGACTATGTCCAGAAAGTAAAGTTATGCATCAGGCTGTTTTTATGGTTCGTCCTCCGAAAAACGAAAAAGTTGCATGGGAAAGAACATAAAATGCTAGGTACAGTTTAATATCCACAATTTCATGTTTATGTATGCTTATCCAGATCACTAAAATGTGATAGCAAAAAATAAATCAATTTGACCTGCATAACCAGGATATAACTGAGAAAAGGTCTATTTTCAGGATGGTCCCAGGGAAATTATTAAAACTAGTTACAGAAAAGTTAAAGATCTGTGAAGGTGCCTTTCTATGATGACAAGCCTAGAATTATTGCCTAGACAAGCCATAATGACAAGCCTAGAATTATAGTTTTAGAATATAAATTCTTGTGTATTCTCAAGCATTGCAGTGCGATACACTAAAGTGGTCTCTTTCAAGACATCGAATACTTCTTCTGTGGCTCTTACAGCAAAAATATAAGGGTTGTCAGCTTCACTGAAATACATCAAAACCTAAAGTAAAAATAAATGCAAAAAAAATTAATCCACAGTTAAGGTTCCCAATAAGAAAGTAACAACCAGTGAGGCACGCAAAAATTCAGATTTCAGTACAAACATTACTTCAATCATGTCAGATATTCTGTATGTTTTACAACATACAGCTCACTAAAAACAATAAAATAAATTCATGTATAACTGAAAAAGGAAACATCAAAAATATACAATAAAGGTATTAACACCGCAAACCAAAAAAAGTTCACGGTAAACAGATATAAAATTCCTAGAAAGGTTCCACTAACACACCCCCCGACTTGGAGCATTTTGATTCATGTTACTGCATGTTGAGGTAAACAACCAATACTTATGCGCAATCTCACATCTGTCATTAGCTGTAGCTGACATACTATATACTATATATATAGTATAGTATGTGTTATACCTTTGTATATCCTGTCCTAAACTTTCAAATGTTCTCTTAAAAGGAACGGAGCATCTCAACTCCTACGGCCTTTAGCAAAAGTCATGGCAACCTGGGAAATACTAACCACAATTTTTCTGCCGCCCTACATGCCTTTATAATCAGGAGATTGGCTGAATTCTTAAATTGGGAACCTCGACTTAAGCAAGGAGATGCATGCAGAGAAGCAGTATAAATCAAGGCCATCTCCATCCCTGTACATATGTCATAGCCATAAATTCATGCAGCATGCTTTCAGAGAGCACAGAAATCTTTCGAAAGGCATTGAAAATGATACAAGTTAAACCTTTGCACTATTCAACAGAAACAGTGGCAAATATGCTTCAGACTGGCATTTAAGGGCAAACTTAAAATGACAAGTTGAAATGTGCCTTTGCTTTTTCCCCAAACAAAGTTTTTTGAAAAAACTCCAGCAAGTTTACCTTTAAGACAGAATATGTGTGCCCATCCTCACATATTCACAGAATCACAGAATCACAGAATGTTAGAGATTGGAAGGGACCTCGAAAGATCATCTAGTCCAATCCCCCTGCCGGAGCAGGACACCTAGATCAGATCACAGATCAGATTCACTCCCACTTACTGATCTTTACAGTTCCTCTCCTTCCCCCTGCAAAACCCAAACTCCCATCCATGATCCACAGCACTTTAAGCTTCAGAATTCATGAGGCTGACTACCAGACCAGTGAACGGATGTCTTTAAAAAGAGATAAAGTTATGCTTGGCATAACATCCTCATCCCAGGACTGCTGGTTTCACGTTACTATCAGGAATTGCTAATAACAACGCAAATAAAAATACACACACAGCTGCAACTTCACAATATTTGGTTCACACATGCACACAATTAAACAGAATCGGCACAGTTACTAGAACTTGACCTTCTGTCACAAGATTGATATTATTTTAGAAGACAATCCCCTATTTTTATTATAGTGGTAGTCCTGTAATATGACTGGAAACAGATCCTTATATGCCTATTAACAAGTGAATGAAAGTTTCTTCTGTGCCCATAATGTTTGTTACAGGATCTCAGTTCTGTTCAAACAAAAGCTTCAGACTCTGAATTCTTTGCCTAATTAGGAAAAGATAAGGCTACTTTGCTTACGAAGGATATATTTCCCATTTGAATGCATTTCTGTAAAACATGAATGGAAGCTAGAGAAATATAAAATAGTATAGAACTGCATTGCACTGACATAAAGGGTAGTTTAATAATTCAAGGTTTATTTGGAAGCTTGTTTGCAAGTGTAGAAAAGGTCAGACCTTATATGAATAAGATATTAAAGTTTGCACATAAGGGCTAGGGTAAAGATAAGTAACAAGGCTTGTTCACCATCCAGTTGCTCAGAGTGTGCAGAGAGTTAAGATTTTTAAATCAATGCAGTGATAACAATATGGATTACTAAAAAAATTCTGCATAGAGGTCAACACATATGCATCAAGAGTTCAACTGGAAATCACAAAATCTGACAACAGGTAGATTGCGTGAGGGAAGTTTTATTGTCTTAAGAGGTGTCTGGCTTTGAATTACTTTTACATCCTTATCTTAAATTTCTTATTGCTCTTTCTTGCAATCCTCGGATTTAATATTTTATCAGGCAGACTCCCATGCTTTTGCATTAAAAATTTTCCATACTGTTAAGTGGCAGTCAGATACAAAGTGGTAGGTTTGGATTTGGCCTGTGCTGTTGGGAAAAATCTTCATTACACCAATATGCATCTACTTTGGGCATCCATAACTGGATGTACAGACAGATATATCCAAGAGGATGCCGAGATAACGTGTATCCTGCTGCTCTGGGACTGCTAGCTAGTTGAAAACATACAGGTTGCCCAGGGAAGCTGTGGATGCCCCATCCCTGGAGGTGTTCAAGACCAGGCTGGATGAGGCTTTGAGCAACCTGATCTAGTGGAGGGCGTCCCTGCCCATGGCAAGGGGGTTGGAACTTGATGATCTTTAACGTCCTTTCCAACCCAAACCATTCCATGATACCTCTGGCATATTCAAATCTGTGCACATTTTCAAGTCTAGCTAGGCTCAAACCAACTCTTACCAAAACACTGTCTCAGACAAGAGACACTAAAAATAAAGACTTAGAGTCTGACACAAGCAGGAACTCAGGCATCACTTACTAGCGAGCAACAGAAAACAAAAATATTCCACAGCTGCAGAAGACATAAAAAGCATGTTTCATGAAAAGCAAACTTTGTGCTCATTCAGAAATGCTTCCACATCATCTACTCTACCTTCGAAGGGAGGCAAACATGGAAATTTCCAAGCGTTACAGAAGGATTATTTCTGTTCTTCTAACCTAAGCTCCACTGATCAAATTCACTGAATTCTTAGTAGCATAAGTTTAATTTCATTAAACTCTTTTTGCCTCTTGATCTAACAAGGAGGAGCAACTGCTTCTCCTGAAAACCCCTACAACCTATCCACACCATCCTCTCAAGTGTCTTCTGGCAGGAAAGACAGACAGCACCAGAGGACATTATACACTAGCAGAAGAGGCCACAGCACCAGACTGCATCTAGAGTTCACCTGCCAGTAGGAATACTTTGACCATTCCTATGTCACTACCTGTCTTTCAGGTCTCAAGCAAGAGCAGAGGACTCTACACGCTGGTTCAGCTAACTACCAAGCTGCCGACTATGCATTCAGAACGTGGAGTCACCAAGCCTGAGCTTCACCATGTCAGTGCATTGCAGATACAAAACAGGTACCTTCAACAGCGGGCAAACATATGGCAGGCATCATCTGTGCAAGCCTCATGTTAATCATGAAAGATTTAACTAGTCTGCACCTACTTTAACTAAGAATCTGCAATTATTTTATCCTATTATTTTCTTTACTTACTTGCACTTTCGCATCAACATGATTTTGTTCTGTGTTTTAAACATGATTTATACCCTGAATTTAACTTTGATTCATAGTTTGTAATAACATCAGTCCATTGCCCAGATACTGCAAGGGGATATTAAGCAAGTTTAGATGGTCTGGGGAATTTGCCCAACAACAATGTTAAACACAAACTAAGTGGCTGCCATAATCTTGTTTTAGATAACTGTTTCAGATAAGCAAAGTATAATGTGTAATGTGCCTGCTCTGAACAGAAAAAAAAAAAAAAAGCAAAAACTGGTATTATTAAACACATAAGAGGTTACAGGTTATTACAAAGACCTGTTACCCAATTTCCCACTATATAAGAGCAGAAGAACAATCACAAATAAAAATTTTATGTTTTATAAGTGGCTACTGTCCACAGCTCAATGTGTAGCTCTATGGTCTTTGTCAAGACTCTAGCTTGCTTACTAGCTGCAAAATGTCACCATCAGGAGCTTATGTTAAATTGTTAGTGGTTTGAAAATTCAGCCAGCTGGTAATATATATATACACACACACATATATATACACACACACATATAGAAAAAAATCAAACTAAAATCATGCCTAATAGGTACAAAAGTTTGTTTTGAACCCTCCTTATTAATGGGTACACTTCTCTGGAGACTACAGAAAGCCCTAAAAATGAAGTGTCAAACAGATGGCTTTTTTAAAGTGCGATTTAAATATGTGGCGCATGCATGACATGTGCCTTTCCTTGATTTTCTAGACTCTAATTGTTAAATAAGACTTCTGATGTACTCATAAATGCATGGAATTCAATAATCAGTCAAGTATTTAGACACAAAAGAGAAGTCAGCAGAATTTCATGGATAGACAAAAATCAACCTACCAAAACCAGAATATCTTCTGTACTAAATACATAATCAGCACTATGAAAAAAGGTTAGAATAATATAAGTGCTTGCACACATACACAGACGCAACGGAAACTGCTTCCATTTCACATCTAAAAGCATAAATATCTTTTAGAAGTGCACCATTTCCCTTATAAAATCTAAATATTAATGCACACTTTGTTTGAGAAATCTGCCTTTCCCCCTCCTATAGGAGATACATGTCTTTGTCCCAGCAGCCTTATTCTTTCTTTTTAACCTTCCATATTGAATCACCAGTTGCCTTTAATCTACATCTGTATCTTGGGTTTTCCAGTCAGTTCTCCTTCTCTTTGCCAGTGCTCCTTATTCCAAGCACCCTCCCCAGCACGGTGTCATCAATATTTTGTGAATATACATTCCTGCACACACTGATTCCAAATACAGCATGAACACATACTCCCTACTTGCACGCGTATCGTTAGGAGATTTTTAGGACCTTATGTCAAACCTTATTAAAGTGACATTTTTAAGGCTGACATTCCATTTTCTCTAAGCTTGTTTTGAGGAGACATTTAGCAGAAACCTTACCCCATTCAGAATTTTAATCAAGAGAGAAAATTAAGAAAAAGTTAAGTCTGCTATCTAGGAAAAATATCCATTAGGTCTTGTTTGCACTAGAGAAATGTATTCTTCTAAGGATCAATTTAGTCTTTACAATGCACTTGTAAAATGTCACACATTCACACACAGAAAGCATTGCAGACACTGTTAAAACTAGTTTCATTAACTCTAGATGCTATTTCAGTCAGGCTGCATTAATGACAGCTAAGTTAAAGGGTTACTAGCATTTCAGTTCATGCTGATCGAACAGCCTACCCACCACTTTCCCACTATACAGTCTTGGCCCTTTGAAATCTGCCCAACTTCACAGTTTCTGAGAACTCTGCCAGGAATCTGTGGGATAGGTACTCAAATGGAGCAAACCTGTGGCAGCTTGGAAGGGTTATCAGCAGTGGACTCTGCAGAGCTTAATTTGTTGAATGAGAAAGAATTCAAATTCCTAGACTAGAAAGGCTTACAGCTATGGCAAAGCCTCCAATTTGGAATGAAGTGCCTCCAAATTGGAATTAAAATCTAAACTTCAAATTCAGGTTATCTAGGCAAAGAAGAGAGAAAGACAAGCTGTGATCCACCCTCTGTTGGGAAAGAACACGATGTCCAAAGATCTCTTTCAGATCTGTTTTCCTAATGTATGATTCTAACGTAACACCGACCTTTTGTCAAAGCATTTTTCCATTACATTTTTCCACAAGAA
>NW_010127499.1:0-11715 GCF_000699245.1 Pterocles gutturalis | reverse complement strand
CTGAAACTTAAGAAAAATCGTCTCTATTTCAAAGAGGAGGATATTTTCATTTTGTATCAAGTGCTCAGTTGCTTGCTGAGATTTTGTATCATCACATGTAGAAATTGTCATGTTTTGCTCTTTCTAAAAAAGTTATAATGATATGGCAGTAGCTGAAAGTCTAAAAGGATGACTGCTGTTCAATACTGATATACCATGTATGTTGCAATGACAGACTGACACACTTTTTAAAAAAAATAAATAGATCACTTCCATTATGCCAGAGCACGATCATCAGGATAGCAGGATCACAACATGCACCTCTCACTGCATACTGAAAGAACCTCAAAACAAAACATGGCATCACAAAAAGTCTTTGAATTTGTTTGAAATCGTTTTAGTGGAACAAAATTGAATTTCAAAGTATTAACAAATGCTGCAAAATAGAAACCTAAAATATTGATCAGCTCTAACTGAAAAAATAGTTGCTCGCCTTTATTTTATTTTCATTGGCTGCTCAAGAAGTAATATTACATAGCCAAAAGGTTAACAGAACAGTTTTCTCTTCCTGATCTATGAAATAACTGAAAGTCAAAGAACACAATCTGTAAGATATTCGAAGTTATTTTCTTTTCTATTCAAGCTCCATCATAATATAATGTTAGGGTCAATTAACAACAATTTCCTTGCACTGCACCAAGACTGTCTAACCACTATAAACTCTGTTGTAATTTTTGCATGTAACAGTTTATTTCACCAAAACATCGTTGGTTCAAGACCATAAAAACTGTGGGAAACGCCTTCTGTAAATGAACCTCAATCAAAATCTGTTTTCTTGCAAGACTCCTAATGCATCCTTTTCACAGAGTGAGGCATACAGCATTCAACATTCCGCATGATAAAACGACAACAGGATTGACATTGTGGCAACAGAGACCACATCTCTATTAAACTTACAGAACAAGGAGCCATCTGAGTTTTAAATAAAAGATAAAGCACCACATGGTTATACTAGGAGACTCATGTCTGTCAGCAAGCCTGTTCCCAGCTGACTAGGGTTCTGACAGATCATTTGGTATGCAAGTTCATTACAGAGTCTGTCCACACTCTGTACCTTTCATACTGGAGTTCTGTCAGGCCAATGAAAACAACCAGACAAACATATTTCAGTGTGACACATCCCCTCTCTATGTATGTTTTATTAACGTGCAACCAGTGCAGCTTAGCATATGAAAATGTTAGAGTGAATTACTCTCCTGTTATCATACTTATCATGCCACTAGGCTTGATGTTACAATTGATACTCAAAGTGGTTTTGTAAACATGAAACTCTCATGTTCATAGCCTTCAAAAAAAAAAAAGTATGTTGATGATGATAGTTCTGATATGAAAGTTTGCAAGCATGGGAGACCTACTGCCCATTACCTAAAAATCCAAACAAACTCTAGAAACCTCACTCTGCTTGAGATAAAATTGAGATCTAAGAAACCAAATCCCAAAGGGGAATAACAAACTTCAACAAATTCTAGAGGAAATATATCTAATACTAACAGACTAGTACTAACTCACAGTTTCTCAGTTCTTTGCATATTCAACACTACATGATTGACAAAAAGTGGTAGACAAGCAGGAAAAAGGAAATACTGTGTGTATTCACATGGATTTATAGGTGGCTCTCCTTAGTAGAGATGAATGATTCCATGTGCTGCACTCACTATTTCTGCTGTGACTAGTTCCTGCACTACTTCTGGACACCTCTACATTACAGGCACAGTAGGTGTTCTCAGAACACATCGACTGGAGGCCCATCCACAGTGCTGGATCAGAGACATGACTGAGATCCAGGTGGGCAAGACAAACAGTACCAAGGGCAAAGGGGAGGAATGAGCAAATCAGGCTCCAACACGTCTCTCCAATGAGTTCAGCACAGCTCAGACTACAGAAACAGTAAATGGGTCATGGCTTATCCTTATTATTTAGCAGGGATATCAGAAAGTCCCAAAGATATACGTCCACAGGCATGATGTTGACAGAACGTCTGGAGTAGAAAGAGGTCACATCTAGTTGTCTTCATGTGATATAAGAGCATAAGTACAGCCTATATGGGAGAGGAATACTTATCTTCATCCATGCGGCTGCCCAAAGAAACTCTAGGAAGTCTTGTGCAGAAATCCTTCTGTAGTCTTCACAGAAATAACAGACAAGAAAAGCCAAAATGTGGCTTCAGAAGAATCTCTTGAAACTTCCTTCCCCTTTCTACACTCATACTGCTCCTGACTAAAAACCTTCTTCACTCCAATGACAAGCAGACAACTTTAGTAAACTAGATGTTAAATTCCAAAACACAGGTAAATTACACAAATACAGTGATTTACACATTACTGAATCAACCTATAGCAAACACACAATACAACCCTTTTGAACAAACATCTAGCACTGAAATACAGACTGACACTAGGCTACACAATTCAAAGCCAGACTAATTATCTGCCAGGAAAATTCAGATAATATGCCTACCATACTGTCCTCCTGAGCAAAAAATGCCTTTCCTAGGGAAGGACGTTTGACATCATCTAGTAAGCAGATTCAAAGACTGAAGAAAAATTTAACTTCATATATAATCTCATATATTCTTCATGAGTGTTATAAATATGAACTTCTGGCAGATTTACTAATCTGCTGTTGTGTCCAGATTTCACAAGTCCTATTAAAATAAAATTCTTGACTTTGAAAGAAAAATAAAGTAGAAGAACACCTTAAGCAATGCAGTATTACAAAAAGAGGAAAGGAGAATGAACCACCCTTTATTATAGCTCACAAACACATTCTAGGTTGCACCTGAGGCGAAAACATTTACTGGACATAAAATACCACTGATTCAGCATGCCCACAATAATTTTGCGTCTAAACTGGGAACTACAAAGCAAAGCTCCTGCAATGCAAGAGTTATCCATACTTTTATCTATGTTCAGGCAGCAGCAGAAGATAATGACTCTTTCAATAACATAGAAATTGCAGAATTTTCCTTTCATGTTTTTTATGAAACATTAGCTAAGAATCTATTTTGGTGTCTACAAAGAGAAACAGATAAGCCAATGGAAAAGGGCTGCAAATCATCCCCAAGAGGGACACATGTAGGCAAAGACTGAGCCCAACTAAACACCCAAGGACAGCATTTGGCAACTTTGAATTAATAGCCAATTTTCCTGTAGTTTCTTTCAGAATGGTTTCAGCCACATGTATTACACGAAATACAAGCCTGTTGCAGATCAAGATCCCAAACCTCTGACTACTTTATTATTGGTTACTTAAAAGCACAAACCTTTTATCATAGCACATACATGTATTTAATATTGACCTTTGGGGACTTGCCATAACACTATCCAGAAGTTTTGCTATGTAACTTTGCAAAGATGACCTATATCAAGACAACTTCCATATGCAAGAAAAAAACAAACAAATCCCAATTAGTACACATTACTGTTCTGACTTTGCTAAGCTCCCTGACCTTTCAGTTATACAATTCTTTTCAACTTTGTACCATTTCACCAAGATTTCTAGCCTGTTCTAATCCAGAAGTCAAGTAGTTCCCACCATGCAGCCAAATGAATGTCCTCTCTTCTCCCTTTGAGAAGGGGAATGTCTATTGCTCTAAGTTTCTCTCTGTAAACATTAAACTAAGGAAGATCTATTTAAGTAAAACGCAGGCACAAAAACAAGCATGTTAAGCTCACTATGACTGTGTCTAGCTGGGAAATTAAAATGTGTCAAAAAACACTTAAGGTTCTTTTAAAACACTGATCCTTCAAAAAATGGCACAGTGGAGAGACATAACAAGTGAACCAAGGCAGATTTTTACAGCTTTAAGAAGAGGAATATATTATGAGGATTGTTCGACAGGGCCAGAAGGTTCCTGATGGTCATCTGTCCCCTGAAGATGAGCCCAGAGAATCTACAATGCGTTCACTGTTCAGACAGAACAATGCAATTATATTGCTTTTAAATTCTTCTGACTGTCCTGTGGCTGTTTCCAGAAAGAGCATAATATACAACATGAATCTTGCGAACATGAGATAAGTACAATATAAACAGTTCATTAAAATTAACTAGGAGTCACAGTCTGTCCAAAGACATCACAGCAGATGTACCTAAGGCAGTGTACCAAGATGGCTTTTTAAGGAAACCAGGAGGCTTTCCAGGATAACCAAATCTAGTCTCACACTACCAGAGATAACACCATGCAATCCTTTCCAATATCAAACTCTGTCCTCAAAGTATATTACTTGCTCCCATAACTTCTCTCTGCAGATAATGAGAAACATAGCTCTAATTTTTAATTTCCTTCTATCCATAGGAAAAATTTATTCAGTAGATTTATTGGTAGGTTAAAGCAAAGAGTATTGGCAAGCTAAATATGGTCATTTGCATTGAAACAGAGCAGTAGGGCCTCACAGGACTTGTCCAGTTAACGTCCAGCTGTCACTTCAGGTAAGAGCTGTGCTCACTTCAGTCTTATTTTGCACCCTTAAGAGATAATGAGTAACATCTTTAAAAGCATCTAAGGATCTTTCATCAATGCGGCTAACAATATTTTATAGCAACCAAAAAGTTATCCCTGAAGATTATGCAATATGAAGAAATCCACAAAAGCATCTTGAGCAGTGGAACTGGAAGAGTTCACATACTATAGAGGCTGTTAAGTGCTTTGCTCAGATTTTTACATAACTACTAAAGTTCTGCTCTCTGAAGAAGCTCCATGAAAGCAACACACTCTTACTTCAGTATCCTGTTCCCTGGATGTAAACAAGATTAGACCTGCCAATTATTGTGACTACAGTACATTTTATTTACTACTTATTTTTGCATTTTGGAACATGAGCCGTATTCTAGTCCTCCTCTTGATGCTTCATAAACAATTTCAAGGCGTCATAGCTTAATGCACACAAACCTGCTGAAAACAATATCTACAAGAGGATTACTAAATGCCCAAATCACACTCAAAAAGCTTCATTTACAGGCCTTCAGAAGACAGCAAGGTGCCACTTTACTGTCAAATTCCAAGCTGAGTTTACGGAACTACTAGGAGGGGAAAAAAATTCATTTTTACTAACAAGGACTTAAAAGATGCAGAAGGCAAATGATAAACCTTCACAATGGCATTTCCAGATTTCCAAACAGTAACACAAAGTAGTTCAGATGGTAAATATGTTATTTAATTTATCAAAGCATGTGTCAATCTACCAGAAATTAAACTGCACAGGGACAATAAGAAGCCTAGCTGACTGCAAACTGCTGAAAGAAAAGATGTATTGATACATCAATCATATTTGAACCTTGCTGGAGGTAGATGAATCCAGACGCAATAGTCTTGGCCTAGAAATTAAATTTAAACACAATCATTATCTGGCAAGCTTAAAACCATAGTTTAGGATGCCGTCACAGCACGTCAACCATTCCCTCGCTGAGCCTGCACTGGCACCAGGCCAGATACAGTCACTGTGAACAATGCTACTTTTTTGTCTTCTGGTTCCTTCAGCCAGGAAGGTTTGAGAAAGTTTTGATAGCCACGATTGCTTTATTCTACTTTATTCTCGATACTTGGGATATATATACATCCTTCAGCTGGCTCATTTTTAAATCACTTCAGTACTTAAAAATGTCACACTTGATGCATAATTTGATACCACAGAGTCATAGTTTAAATATTTGAGTTCTATTACTTTTAATTCTGTAGCAGTTAACCATATTTTCTTTAAAGGTAAAATGTTAATCTTCTGATGTAAAAAATTATCATACTTTACCTTTTTATGGCTGCATATTAAAATAAGGATACTTGCCAATTACCTAGAGCCTTCTTTTGAGGAATCAAATGAGAAGTTGACAAGAGGTCATCTTAGAATATCTCTGCAGTGCAACAGTCTGCTCTGCATGCCAGAGGTACTCTCTTTAAATTTTCTAGTACTTCACAGCTGAAATTAGCACTTCTCACCAATTGCTACCTCACTTTGATGCATCCTATTTTAATGCTGAGTAGAAGGTTTACTGAAAAGCACCTTGCTCCAAACTGTCTCCTATAAACTGGTTGCATGCCCTATTGCAAGCACAAAACTGTAATAGAAATACTTCAAAAAGCCAATGGTTCTCTCTGGAATAATGAAAGCTAACTTTCTGTTGTTGTTTTAATATTGCTATTTCGCATTACTTAAAATATAGCTCTACACACACCATCAGAATGAGGTCTTAAGACTGCAAGCATTTCCCAGCAGGGATTTTTGTCTCTATACTTGTCTGCAAAGCAACTAGCAAATTGTTAATCATCTATAATTAAAGACACCATAAGCCCAGAACACAGAGTTTGCTCCAGTTTGATCGCATGGCCCTTTATGCACAAAATCTGCCTTTTCATTTCAGTCCACGTACCCTTTCCATTTGGGTGCCTCCTTCAAACCTGCTTCTGTGACATGCCCAAAAAGAGAGTAATCTTTTCAACATTTGTTTTTACGTATAGAACACTGAAAATTACAAATCTGTGTGACACACTTCTCCCAGTCTCTTGCTTGACCCTAACATTTTTTGGTTTAGTTAAAATCTTCAGCGATACACAATGTTTGTACTGCTCAAGGCTGAGGTGTCCATGAAATGCCATAACTAAGCAACAAGCATACATTTAACCTTTCAAGTTACACAGAGGCCAGCAAGCAGTACCCCAAATTTTTAAATAGGCAGTGTAGGAGAGAAGATACCCGAGTTGCCCAATGCCACATACAGTAAGTCAGTAAAAGCAGAGAACTGAGCTGGAGATTCACTGGGTTTCCATGCTCAGTGACATGCGTCATATCTGACTTGTAAGCAACATACTACACATCTTGATATTTACTTTTTCCTGTGACCACAACTGTATACTGCAGATTGCACTCATCTGCTCTACCTCTGGCACTCTACTTACAAGTGTAAGCAAGTCATCCTAAGATAAAGTTCACACAGAATAAGATGCAACATATTAATTTAATTTTTAAATGGGAAGAAATAATTGTGGTTTTGGTCTTGGTGCTGATATTATTTATTTTTATTCCATCGTTTCCACATTCAGAACTGCAATTACCGACACTATCTCTTAGGTTTTCAATGTTCTGCTTCCACTGTTAGGTTCACTACAAGTATCAAAGCTCTTACATACATATAAAGAATCAAAACAACACTGATCATAGAACAAACACCATCATCAGTTAGTGAGGGCTCATATACCTCTGCCTGTCCGCAGAATTACAAAACAAAAAAATCTGTTTTAAACGTAAAACTAAAAACCTGACAATGTACAATTCCACATGCACTTCTGCTGACAAGCATTGAGTCTAGCAGCTGAAACTGCTCTCTTCCTGAACCTTCTCTACAGCAATGCTCTGACAGGAAAGCCAGTCCATGGACCACCGCCTAGATAGGCCACCTGCTATATATGCCTTACACATGAGGCAATCTCTAGGTTCCAATCTTTATTTTAATACATCACTACCTTGAATTTTAGAAGACTCCCTCCTCCATGCAGAGGATAGTCTCCCACCCTTCATAAAGAAGATATCTGTTACAACATTTGGAAGTGACTAGTAGGTGTGAAAGCTTAAGCTTCATTTCTTACAGACTCTTTAGAATGAAACAAACTAGATCTAAAAAGTGCAGATATGCTTTTTTATTTATTTTGCAGTTCAGGGGGTGGGAGAGGGAAAAGTATCTCTGATTTGTATATTAAAGCACAAGCATCTGTCCTACTGATGATATTCTAGGGAAGCACATTAGCATAAAATTTAACGATGTCAAATAAGTGGATGTGAAATAGGGACTGCGTAAAGACACTATTTCCAAGCCTGACAGAAACATCACTGTTTAGAAATGCAAATGAAACCATTATGTTCAATAATTATATGAAAATATGAACAGTTCAGCATGTTTTCCAGCCCTGATGGCGGTTAATGGGATGTACGCTTATGTAAATAACTACTATTAAAGCTAATGCTGAAAAAAACCAATAAATTCATACTAAAGCAACTGATTTAGTACGCTTTTAAACCCCAGCAGTGCTCACTTATTAGAAAGGAGTGCATTCTTATGTTTAGAACTCATTACTGTTACAAGTCACTGCAACTCCATCAATTACCATGCATTAATAAAAATGGGACACATACAAAAAAAATTATTGCCTCTCAGCAGTTTTCTTTAAAGACAAAATATAGGGGTATTACCATCACGGGCCCTTGAGGGGAACTTATCAGCAACATAATCTTTATTACTACAACTGTACTCACTATGCTATAACCCTAGGGTATTTTTTGTCCCAAGAAGGGGCTAACCTTTATGTAAAACTCTTGACACATACACAATGAAAGTGACCTCACTGCCATCAGTAAAAACTTATCGCTTTCACATTTAAAAAATGTGTTTAAATAAACATATACACACTAGTATGTGAACTGATAAATGTAGATGTGAAATGCAAAAGCACAATTCCTGAAACTAGAGCAAGGTGGTGTAATGCAAACAGAATTAAGGATAAAAGGTAGAAATAGAAGTCTTCTGTGCATTTCTTGTCCCTGAATAAATTCCATTCAGTTTTACACTTACACTTTTAATGACCTCCTACAGATCCGTAGTATTAAGACTTCAAGGACACCATTAATTCCTTTTTGCATGTTTTCTCCAACTCCTCGGCCTTACATAATAAATTCTTAGCCCTGATTAAACATCACAATTCTTAGAGGAAACCAACACAGTGCTGTTATAGCAATGAATCCCTACAGAAATTAAAAGATAGATTTATTGCACATCTCTAACTCTACACCTAACCCACTTTTATTTTCTAAGCAGTCTCTAAATGAGATATTAATGTAACCTCCACTAGATCCTAGGATTTTTAGCAAGGCTGAAAATGCTTTTATCTTAATTTGCATTGATTGGCAGTTTCAAATTAAGGATGGGTTTGAATAACCCTACAAGAGATTGTGGACAAAGAACTGATGACAAATGGAGAAGATTCACATAGGACAGTTATCTGTTCAGCCTCAGCTGCTGTAAAACTTTAGTCCAAGATGGAATTCTACTACAAAAAGACTGACTACAAAAGCATCATCAATGACAACTATAAAACCTCATAGCAATAGAAAGGAGGAAAGAAATAGTTTAAGTTTTCATCATACATGAACAGTGACAAAGTTTATATAGGCCAATGTCCAGTATAACAGTCAATGTTTAATTAATGCTATGTTTAAACGCAATGGACTCTCCACAGTATAAAGCAAAAACAAAGGCTACCCCAGCCCGAAAAAAAGCAAGTAGCAAAACCAGGCTTTCAGAGGTCCAGCAGCTGACAGCATACAACAACAAACACACACGTAATTACAGTCACTGTGACAAATGTTTAATGGGGAGGCAGGGGAAGAAAAAACACAAAACTATCTGACTGCTTTCACTAAATCTCTGTTGAAAGAGGTATGAAGTGTTTTGCTATCTAGGCCATTAAAACTATTTCATGAGCGAAGGCCACTCTAAGGTTAAAAACAGTAAGACAAATTTGGTACTGATTAATAATAAAGCCATTCATTTTATTCTTCAAATCTAAAGTAATTACAAGCCAGAGCATGGCAAATGGATTTAGCAGAAGCCATTACGTCAGAAGAATCCTTTAAAGAAGAACAGTAATTTAAAAGACTAAACTGAATAATGAACTCTCCTGAACAACAATTATTATGAGATTGATTTATTGAAAGTGTATTTAATCATGCAAGAAATGTTTAAACTTTCCAAAATAGTTCAGAAAGACAGAGAAACCAATAGCAGAGTCAGCCCAACATCCTCATTATAGCTGAAAAGCTGAAGCAGATGGAGAATTCATTTAGTTTGGAAGGATAAAGTACCTCAATTTCTCTGAATCCACATTTCTAGTCAATTTGTTACAGTACCAGCTTCAACAATTAATGATCTCATTTTCCCATTTGTGCCTCCTTTTAAGAGATCTCAGTCTTTGTTTCTGAATGAGCCAAATGTCATAAAGGAAAATGTAACTCAAAAAAAATCACCACTTTGAAAGCTCACATGCCTAAAGCAAAATGTTTCAGCAATAGCCACAAAAGCAGGGGCCAAATTCAGTCAGGTAAGTAGCCTGGTCCGTTTGAGTGCCTGAAAAATGAAAAATCTGCCTTACACCTGAGACACAGCCCTCCCCACCAGCCTAACTTCTACAAAGAAACACCTTTTACCTGACCTGCTTCAGGTTTTTTCATTATGGTAACCAATGTTGATATACAAGATTGCCACGGCTGAAGCTGCGCTTCAAATGTCAGATCTTTCCCATTTAAGTTCAGACAGGGGCTCATCATCATATCCAGTTCAGAGATCCACACCAGACAATTACTATAGTGTAGGTAGTATATCATGTCTGTGTTTAAGACACCATTCATCCTCCAGAGCAAGAAGACAGCTTGTCTGTGAAGCTCATACCTACCAGCAGCTATCAATAACCTGGCAGAGCAGAACTTCAGCTCGTTAGCCAGTAAGACTGCTGCCTGGAAACATGAAGTCCCTAGTACCAAGAACAGATGACTGCAGTATAAAAAAAAGTCACCAGAGGAGATGCAAGAATGCTACTAGCCCTCAACACTCATCTCGGTGTGCGCCTGAAATTCTACGTCAGAGCTGCTGGGTGGGAAAGCCTTCTTCCCTTCAGTCAGCCACACACAGAACAACGTCATTCCACATTTCATAGTATAAATTACAAAACAACTCTGCCTCTCTTATCTATCCCACAGTCGTCCTTCTGTATTGACCGTACCATCTCACAGACAGTCCTGCACCACTGAATGGGAAGTTTTAGGGCAAAAAGCTTATCTAGCTCATATTCTACAGAGGCTGACGTTGACCGTTTAGATGCTGCCTGCTGATTCTGGATAATTTCATGGTGCAGACAATGTGGCTAGCTTGTGCTCTAAGACACTAGCAAGGATTAAACACAGAAAGCTGAGCTTTAAATGAATCTCCAGTCATTGATCCATTTGAACACTCAACATTACAATATGTTTCACCTTGTTTTAGTTTAAAAGTTCATGAAAAATTAATAATATTTTATTTACCCAACATTCCTTGACTAATTCTTCTACATTTAAGTTCTTAAATACATACATTATTTAGCCAACACCGCCATTATGGAATAGCATATAAATACTCAGCGACTTTTAAATAAGTTCAGCTGTTATTCAATAGACCATAATGGTTGCTTGGAAACACTTACTAGTAGGAGACCTATAATAACACTAAAGGAAACACCTTGAAAGAGTGAAGCATTTGGATAAAATTGAAGAAAGGAGCAAAATACTAATTCTTCATTCTCACAGGCCTTCAAACAAATTATGATGCACAAAAAGATACAGAGTGTGCATTTACATATGAAAAATAGGAAAGGAAATTTTAAAGTGATAAGCTGAGGGAGCCAAGTTAAGAAATAAGCTAAAAACAATGATGGTCATTCCAATCCCTCACTTCGTAACTTGTCAGAAACTATACTATCAGAAACTGTACTACAGAGACCGTAAGAAAAGCAAAATTCACCCTTAGACTTAGCCAAAGTTAAACTCTAAAATTTATACAGAGTTTTAAATAAATAGCCTGACTTTCAAAAGCACTAGACATGAGCTTCCTGCAAATGCAAATTCTTCTCTAGGTAGAAATCTTCTTGCCTTTTATTATTTGGGGGGG
>NW_010127498.1:0-4242 GCF_000699245.1 Pterocles gutturalis | reverse complement strand
CCCCCCGCCTCTCCCCAGTTCTGCACCCCCACGGCGCTGTCCCTGCTCGCCCCACGCGCCGGTACACCCGAGCGTAACGCCGCCGGGCTGCTCCGGTCCCTGCAGAGGACGGGACCTTGGACGGGACGAGCCACCTCCAGCAAGGACACAGTGAGTCTACACAGAAGCCCCGGAGCTGAAGCAGCGTGGGGGTACAGAGACCTACCGTCCCCAAGAGGCTTCCCCCAGCACAGGGACCAGCAGCGATGGCATCCAGCACAGACAGAGGTTTGGTGGTGTTCAGGGCAGCATTTATTCCCAGCAAGTGAGATGTAACTTATCCAGAAGCTCAGGGAAACCCCTCATTCCCAAAGTGCACCTGCAAAGCTGGGGACCAGGGCCCCTCCCATGGCACAAACATCCCCCCCATGACCCTTGGGCTAACAGTGGCACCTCTGCAGGGATGCAGGAGCTGGGGTGCAGGAACTGGGGTGCCACGAGGTGAAGCCCAAACAGGCAGTGGCACTGGAGGGGATGGTGAAATCCAGCCCAGGGGGTGGCTCTGCAGCACAGGCGCCAAACCCCATCAGCGCTTTGCTGCCTGTGGCAGGCTGATACCCGTTCTCAGCCTGCCTTGTCCTATCAGCTGATGAAAAGCACACTTGGGCAAACAAGTGCTTCCCGTGCGCTCCAAGTGCTCCTGATAAGTGACTTATGACAAACAAGACACAATATTTATAGCCTGGGCCCAGTCTCTCTCCGGGAAGTGCACAGGAGCCTGGTCACTAGTCCTGCAACACAGAGCAGTGCAGAACCAAGCACACCAGCTCCTGATGGTCTCCTGCCTTGCTTCCCGGCTGGGCCTTTGGATACCTTCCCAACCAGATAACACGCACCACAGCCGAGGCTGCTTCATCAAGAGCTGGAGAAGCAGCCCAGGAAAAGGAATGCAGTCGAAGGCCGAAGGCAGTGCAGATGGGCTGGCAAGGGGATGACGTTCCAAGCTCTGGCAGAGTGGAAAATAAGATAACCTCCGAGCACGATGCTGGCCAAACTGTGTCCAGCTGGACCAGAGACAGAGGTGAGTGCCCAGATTCCTGCTTTCAGAAATTCTGGCCTGGGACTGGCACCTCAGTCCACACTGAAGCACCTCTCTCATCCACCCAGGCACTTACAGCTCCCACTGATTAACATGCCCTAAATAAACTGCACTCTGTGCCATCTCTGTGTCTAAATACAGCCCAGAGCCAACTGCAGGCACCTGTATTTAAAACTTACAGCTTAATTTTACATATTTCTTGCAGAGTCAGGGGGAGTGGACACAACTTTGACACCCCTGGCTCTATGACTGCACGACCAGCACCCTTCCATCATCTCACCAGAGAGGACTCCTAACTGAGCAGCGGTTAGAGATGGGAAGGAAAGTCATCCTGTGGCCAAGAAAGACATTACTTCAGCCAGGAGTATGACATGCCACATGATGGGCTGGCAAACTAACCCAAACACCAAGGCCACTGATGAGTAGCTGAATGACACAGGTGCCCGGGGTGCTGGTGCAGGCTGAGCACCTCCTCACACTACATGGGAAGTAAGCCCACACAGGGATTGCTGGGGGAAACAAAGTTTCAGATAAGTTTGTTTCAGTTAGGTGCAGGCATGCAGGCCAGTGTTCTGGAGCGCAGACAAGGATGGAGGCATGTGAGTGGGGCCCAGTGCACAGAAACACAGACTCTGCACCTATCGCAGCTGGCATCCAGCACCACCCAGACATAGGTCCAAAACCCAGGGTCTGGAGGGGAAAAGACGGTTTGCTGCTCCCAGTGCCAATTGAGATGCCTTCGTGCCTTCAGCTACGCTTCATTTCAGCAGGTGACTCAGCTGGTCCTGTAGGTTGGACGACTGCTCGACGCTGGGGACCAAACAAGAAGAGGTTCCCAGTGAGAGCTGCTCCCCAGACCGTGTTGTGCTGCCTGCGCCCAAGGGACCAGAACAGCTCTAGCGCCGATGCTACAGCAAAGAGAAACCCTGGGCTTCCCCAGCCCACCTCCACGTCCCCATAAGGCCAACCTCATTTTGTGCACCCATAAGCAGACAGCTCTGCTCTACACCACCCTCATCTCTTGTCCCAAACAACCTCACAGGCCCTATCATGTTAATGAAAAAAATATAAGTTTTCTATATAAAGAATCCCCTCACTCAAACTTCTATCTCCTCACAGTACTGAAACACTATCCCACTGGGCCAGCACCTGCTTCAAAGGCAGCTGCAAAAACCTTTTAGCTGTGTTTTCCTCCACCCTACTCCATCACTCTTCCCTTTCCATCAACCCCTCCACTCATCTCCCAGGTCCTCCTGCCATGCCTT
Source organism: Pterocles gutturalis (assembly GCF_000699245.1). Classification (NCBI taxonomy): domain Eukaryota; kingdom Metazoa; phylum Chordata; class Aves; order Pterocliformes; family Pteroclidae; genus Pterocles; species Pterocles gutturalis. Next base: position 1,899 of record NW_010127498.1, on the reverse strand, counting down.
CAGCTGGGTACTCACTTCTTCTGGATTGCCTCCTGCCTAGATGAGAAAAGGAGACAAAAAGAGCATTAGAAATAGAAAGTCTCAGCAACAGGGTTCATGTTATGTTGAAAAAAAAAAGGGACTTGATCAAGAGCTCAGGAGGCCAAAAACCCCAGTGTGTTTCTGGATTAAGTCTGAGAAGTCAGCAGTGGCACTGGCTTCTCCCCGTTAGCCCTAGATGCCTCACACACTCTCACAGGAGACACGCTGCATGTCAAACAGGAGGCAAAAATGTCAGCTCCCACCCTAAAATGGACTGCACCATAACAGCAGAGCTGGAGAGGGCTGGAAGATCCCAGCTCCACGGTCTGCTCAGATTTGAGGAGCCAGGCAAGAGAGATCGGTCTGAGTGGCCTCCAGGCAAAATCTTTAAGAAGAAGGGAAAGGGATCAAGGGATCTGCTCAGCTCCCCAGAGAGAACATGGTGTCCCCTACTTACTGGTACTGTAGATGAGTGGTTATTATGGCCATTTTCCTTAAACTCTGTGGAGAACAAGACAAAGAATTAATGTCTGATGGGAGCAGTTCAGCAGAATCAAAGGTCAAACTGTCCCAATGCCCCAGGGATTTCCTCCAGCACAGTCAACACTGTACCACTGCACTGTCTCCGAAACACCCCCACCAGTACCTTTCACAGAATCACTGAATCACAGAATGTTAGAGATTGGAAGGGACCTCGAAAGATCATCTAGTCCAATCCCCCTGCCGGAGCAGGACACCTAGATCAGATCACACAGGAACGCATCCAGGCGGGCTTTGAATGTCTCCAGAGAAGGAGACTCCACAACCTCTCTGGGCAGCCTGTTCCAGTGCTCTGTCACCCTCACTGTAAAGAAGTTTTTCCTCATATTCAAGTGGAACCTCCTATGTTCCAGCTTGAACCCATTGCCCCTTGCCCTATCACTGGGTGTCACAGAGAAGAGCCTGGCTCCATCCTCCTGACACTCACCCTTCACGTATTTATAAACATTGATTAGGTCACCCCTCAGTCCCCTCTTTTCCAAACTAAAGAGACCCAGCTCCCTCAGCCTTTCCTCATAAGGGAGATGCTCCATTCCCTTCATCATCTTTGTGGCTCTGCGCTGGACTCTCTCTAGCAGTTCCCTGTCCCTCTTGAACTGAGGGGCCCAGAACTGGACAGAACTTTCAGCGGCGGCACACTCCCCTCTCCTTTCCCAGTGACAGGCAAAGACTCTAAGTGCTTTGTTTCAACCTATGATCCCATGAGGTTTCTCGTAGAGATGGCACAGCTTAAGGGCTGGCTTGTGCTGTAGGATGCTGGAAGACCAGCAGCACACATGGGTTTCAAGAAGCAGTAAATTACTCTGGCCACCAGTCCTGTGCCTGAACTCATGTATTTCACTTCAGAGCTCCAGTAATACATCTGCATCCCCATTCTTATAACCCTCCTCTCCTCCTGCCCACTAGAAATACCGCTGCTCTAGGAGATACAGCTTACATCTTCTGAGTGCAGGATGGCATCTTCTTGCATCACCATGTTTCTAGCAGCTTGACCCAGGAGCTAAAAGACAAACACACAGACCAGACTGAGAGGCAGCGGCCCCGTATTTCCCGAGATGCTCGTGAAAGCTGCTCAGCAGACCTGCACACAAGGCTGACACCCCGGGATGCTCGGCAACACCGTGGCGAGGGGAAGCGGCGCTGCACCCCCCTCACAGCACAGCCCCGGGAGAGCCCGAGCCATTGCTCCGGCCTGTCACCCTGGAGAGATGCCATGATCTAAACGCAGTCCCCCCGCCTCCCCAGCGCTGCCAGGGCGCGCCCGGAGCACACAGCTGCGGGCACCCGAGGCCTAAGAGCCCCAGGCGGTGTCCCCCGGCCCAGCTATGCCCGGGCCCC
>NW_010127497.1:263-14159 GCF_000699245.1 Pterocles gutturalis | reverse complement strand
CATGTTGACTGCCTCTAATGACCTTATCACTGATCACTCAAATCAGCACACAAACAGGTTTTCTTATTCTTTGAGACATTCTGTTATTTTATTTCCTACAATGAAACAAGTTCTGTGTAGTGAAGAAAACATCAGATACACTTTTCTTCTGACTTCACTCAGTACTGGAAAGAGAATGTAGGCAAATACTTTGTGCAAACTAGGAAGGAACTTTATGTTTTGGGATTCAGAATTAATTACATGGCAATAAAATATGACAAGATCAACCACAGTCTTTCACAGACATATTAAAGGCCTTCAGTTTCTAGGGCTGTCATTTTGCTTTTAACTTCAAATTTCTCCAAAATGTAAGGTAGACTGCAGACAACTTCATGTCAAATTCCTGACCAATGCATGCGATGCAAGTAATTAGCAATGGCACAATATTTCCAAATAGTTTATGAGATTGGAAAAGTGAGCATTATACTTTTAGAAGAACAATGAACAACTAAGCCACTTCAAATGTTGCTTTAGATTTCAAGTGCCTCAGGTTCTGTGTGGGAAATTAAGTGTTTAGTTACAGGTCCTAAGGATGCTGAAGAAGAGTCCAACACAGTATGTGCCCATTTCTCTGTGTATGCCTTTGGAGGTTTATGAAGAGTCTCTATCAAATTTAAGAATGAATCAATATCCTATAGAAATCTGTGTGGTCTTCTGTAATGTAATCCCAATTACACAAGATCCTGGGTTAAACAGAGTTCAACTTTGTCCTCCCACATAATGCTTCATACATATTTTTGTCTTTTTCCAAATTAACCATCTTTTAAGTTTCTCTTTCCTAAATTGCTGGGTTCAGAATTAAAATGAAACACTGCCCAACTGAAAATCCACTTTTACCTCAGCCAAGAAGAATTTCACCAACTGCATGTAACTTTGTTATTACTAGTATTTTATTGGCGGCAACTCTCTTCTTCATTGTAATTCTATTTAACCAAAGACTTTGGATGTCACCCAGATGTTCACATAAATTGTATTTTACTTTACTTGAGACTGACCTAATGTATGTCCTACAGCCATAAAGAGACTTGGCAGTCTTTTATAACCCTCTCTTCTTTCTAAGATCAGTAGAATGTCTAATCATTTTTTCTAGAAGTGATGTGCATTGTTATTGATCAAGTGACTGTCAAAATAAAGGTCACTTGGAGAATAAGGTGCTTCTAAGGCACACTACACAAAGAAAAACAGTTATTACCTCAAACTGCAGCACACTTTACTACACTGGGTAGGCTGTTGGTCTTATTGATATGTTAAGAGACTCCTAAGAGTCCTTTTTCTTTTTTTTTTCCCCCCACTGCCAGCAAGAAGATAATATTCTCAAAGCGCACTTCTGTTCACTGAGTGAGCAGCCCCTCAGGCAAATACACCCCAAATATGTCTTAATGTTCTTTTGTGAAATAGTTTTGTAAAATATTGGAGTTTCCACGTAGTGATAGCTTCACTCGGGACATAACAGAAGATTAAAAAACCTTAATTTTAATTCTGCATCCCATTTGCCCATTTTGTTAACGTGTTGTCTAACAAAAATCCGACACAATGACAGGACTCTTAAGCCCCCTGATTTCATCAGGGTTATAAAGACAAAGAGATCAATAGTGATTGCTGAGAACCATCTTAAGAAAGCACCACAAGAAATTCACATCACTTTGGGGAACCATGTTTGGTTTAGTCCGCTTATGTGTTATTGGGGCACTAACAGAAAGCAGGAAACAATGGACCTCTTCCCATCATCTCTTATAAGATAAGATGCACCTTGACAGCTACTGAGCAGTATCACGTCATGGCACAGGTTGGCACACCAGTTCAGCACGTTCAGGATGACTCCCTTATTTCAGGAGTTTTATTTCTAAATCCTACTTTTTTCAGCTCGTAAGGAGAGCCCCATTCTAGCAACCAGTGTCACTTCTAAAAGATGATAAATGCCTGGGAAGTAACACCACAGAGGACTGTGTACACTCACAGGACCTCCACACAAAACAGTAAACCTACAGGAGAATTAAAAAAAAAATCAGCAGACATTTCCTATGAAATAATGAACTTCCTTATAATTTTATTTTCAAACTGCTACTTTTTCATGGTGTCTGATAATCACAGAGAGCTCTTCTCCTCTCAGGATACACAAACCACAGGATTCTGATGACTCACACTGAAAGAGCTTTCAAACACACGGAGAACGGAAAGGCATGCTGTTTCTGCATTAAAGCTTCCTGCCAAAGCCCCAAACTAAGCATACATAAATATATTTGGACACAGTTTTAGCAACAATGAGAAATTCACCTCACTGTAACCCTTCCGGTGAGACAGTCTTGGCCATCTTATGAACTGCCTGATTGCATCCTGTTTGCTGGGCAAATCAATCACAGCTGAAAGCAAAACACTTGTGAAACTGGTGTTTGCACACAATAGTGCAATATTGACTTTTTAATGCAAGGATGTAACAACTGTCTTGACTGATGGTCAGCACAAAACTTGACTGGCATGAAATTTTGAGTTTTCTTTGGACGGGATATGTAATTTATTAGATCTTCATATGACTTTATCATAATAAGCTCCTAACTGGTCAAGCTCTTGGTCTAACATCAAAAATATATTAAGTACAGTGAAGTTCTCCCTTCTTGGAACTGTAAAGATAAATCCTACAGCTGTGGCAGCATCTCCTCTCCAAATCAGAAGTACTGAGCTCAGTGTTCTGTACTGTACATGAATCCTTATGGGGAAACGTTAAAGAATAAAGGTCTGGTGAAACTAAATGTACATGGGGGTGAAAGCACAAGTCTGATACTGTTGCTGTCAGTAAATCCATGTGGCATTTCCCATGGTTCTTCTCTGGAGACACGCCATTATACTCACCTGCTATTTAACACCTAGATAGCCCTGCAGGGGAAATATTCAGGTTTGTCCAGCCGTGTCTTTCTCAAAGCAAGGATGAGTATCCCTGAAGTATATGTTTCACTGAACTTAGGTAATTTCTCAGGCCGTGGCTTGGACTTTGATGGAAATGAGTCAGTGGAAGCTCAAGCAAAACAGAACAGAGAAGTGTGAATGGTTTGCAAAACAGTATACTGCAGATTCAAACAAACACCAGGGGCCAGCAAAAGACCTTCATTCTCAAATTCTTAATGATGATTCTTCTTGATGTCCTGTATAAGAGTGAATGCCTGCCTTGAGGGAAAGATGTGAATGAAAGTCATGCAAAGCTCTGAGCTGCTGAGCGAGTCCTAGAAGTGCAGAGCGAGACAGCAATGGGCTTATAGAGGACCTCAAGTTTCACAACTTTAATTGCATTATCTGCAGCTGCAAGCACACTGCTTTCAGTTGTTTGAAGTTGATTTGTGTATGTGGCAGTCCCCAAATCCCAGGTGCCAACCTCCTGACTGATTCCAGCTCCATTACTGAGGACAGAGGTAGGTGCTATAGCACCCAGACTGCACACTTCATACAGGCAGAATTTCATAATAGGGACTGAGCAGCAGGGATCCCAAACAAGGGAGACTCGTGTTGTGAATCTCTGGGTGTCTGACAGGAAAGCTGTGTGGAATAGAGTACAAACATTGCCAGGGTACAGTGAGGACAAGAGACAGGAAGTCTCACTTTAGGAGGATGAAAACCATCTACTTTATCCAGCCAATTCACAGCCCCATTATTTTTGGTTTGTTGAAAGCAGAGGACAACAATTTCTCTGGGATGATGAGTACATCCAGCAGTATATGCTTTTGTGATTCCCACAGACAACTACTGTGCTCATTTTCCTCCTTCTATCAGTTGCATTTGCAGCTGATGGAACTGCAAATGGTACAGCTTTTTATTATTCTTCTCCTAAGATGTCAATGTAAAATTCAGAGAACACAATACATGAAAGATTTAATGGGTTTTCCTGCTGGCATTCTTGCCTATAAATCTTTCCACGCCTTCAAAGTTATTATGGGGTATTCTTCTCCTTTATGCATGTAGATCCAGGCACATTTTGGTGCAATTACTATATAAGATCTATAAAGGTCCTTGAAGAAAATAATTTTATAAATGCATAGTATTATTACCGGAATATTGGATTTCTTTACCCTATTTGTGTTAAGCTCCCATCCAAACTATTCCTTACATGAAAATTTTCCTCAGAAACCAAAATCACAACCTGCTTTTCACATAGATAATGAAAAGCAATAGTTGCAGAGTCATCTGTTAGTTCCCTGTTTTCTATGTCTCATTTGGTGGTTCAAAATCTGCATAATTCTGAATATTTGAAGGAAGCATAAACTTAATATCAAAGCAAAAAGGTATATGTACATGATGTAACAGGATGATAGGTCCTGGAAATGAAGGAAAAGCACGCTAGGTGTACTCCGGTGTGCATCACAGTTTTTTAGAGGTCTGGATTTAAATAAGACTTTTGAAACACTGTCCTATATGACATCGCCTTAAGTGAACATGGTTTAGATTATACTGTTCTAAGATGGTTGCTAAGCATTTTGGAAAAGCACACTTCAAGTAATGATGACACAAATGTCAAACAAGACATATGTATTGTGTAAGTTTTCCTGCAGTCTATCCCAGTCAGGTACTTAATATTCTTGTTACCAGCTTAGATGATGGAAGAGTGAATGTGTTTACTGCACCATCAGTGTGACATGAGCTACAAAGTTAGATGTGATGGAGAGCAAGGTTAGAGTTCAGCGTAATTTTTAAACATTGAAAAAAGGTCTGGTAACTCTGTCTTCAATTTTCAGTAATGACAAGTGCAAAATTCTAGACGAACAATGGGAATCAAATGGTTCGAATGCAGGGTTGGAAACAATAGGAGAGCATAGCCTTGCAGAAGGGCATCTGGGGGAAGGTGGTTTCTAAATCAAACATGCCAAAGTCTTATATTGTGTCAAGAAAGGCAAAGAGCTCACACCGGGGCATATGATCAGCTGTCTAACTTGAGAGACCTAGGGAGAAATTGCTTGTGCTCCACTGATATATCTTCAAATTATTTTTGTGCTCAACTTTAGGCATCATCTCTTAAGAAAGGTGGAATATACCTATAATTACATATGTTACAACTGGAGATCCAGAAAAGATGAAGATGATTAGAGGGATAGAAAATACAGCTGATAAGGAAGGACTGAAAGAAGTAAAGTCATCTACTTGAGAGAGGACTAAAGGGAGGCTAGGACAAGAGTAGGAGTGACAAGCTTAGGAAACCTGCACTAGGGGAGGTGAAGGTCGGACATTAATGGCATGGCCTGGATGGCTCAGGTCACCTGGGTAGTCTGTGAAGGCTCCCCACTAAATGTTCTTGTAGACACAACCAACAAATAATCTTTACTAATAACTGTTAGAAAGAAGGAGATGAACAAGATTTTTGTATGAACCTGCTCCAGACCTTCCAGGAGCACCACACTATAGAAAACTAGAAAAGTTTTTAGTACTTCCGGAAGGAGTGTGGGGATTAAACACAGATAAACTGTGAGGATATCTTAATTTGGCCAGTCTTGAAGGCCATGTGCCTAGAACCTCATCCAAAAGTACATCCAAAAAAAGACCAAAACTTAATTAGAGTGAGAAAAACTTTGTTTTAATGAAACTAAAATTAGAACACTTCACTCTACTAATGGGGAAAACTCCAAGCAACTAGGTCAGACAGTCTAGTAACAGAAAGTTTTATACTCATTTCTTCCCCTGCCCACTGTGTCTCTGCAGGCAGATCCTCATGTCCACGTCAAGTTGCAGCCAACTCATTGACTTTTTGAGTAGCAGTAGTTCTTCCTAGTACTCTCTAGGAAATTCCCTTTTCCAACTCTCTGATGCTTGGATGTCTGATCCCTACCTAGGCAACAGCAACCTACAATCCTTTTTCTTCCAGAGTGCTGAAGCCAACCTCTTCACTTCTTAATAGAACACAACATATAACTGAAAACACCCATCTATCACATCTTCATGTTGAAAAGCACACTGAATTAAGATGACAGTAAACAAGGACCAAGCATTTCTAGAGCATAAGACCAAAGGGAATCACTCCTGCCATCCAGCCTAGCCTTTAAGTAACATAGATCACCAAATTTCTCTGCATTATTTTTTATCTGAAAAGAGGACTTTTTTTTAAGCACCAAGATTTCAGATAAAACTTTAGCTGAAGAACCTGCTACATTTTTTAATACATTGTTCCAAAGACTAATTAGCCTCACTGCTGAAAATCTGCACTTCATCTCTAATATTCATTGTCTTGCTTCAGTTGTCATTCATTGGTCTCTGTGATATCTTCATCTGCCAGGTTTAAGAGATAAAAGTCAAAGGTTTGCTCACCATATGAGTGCTGACAGGCTGTGATCAAATCATCTCCTTCCTCTTTGGTGAACCAACTATTTTGAGTCTCCTAGTATGAGACGTGTTTTTCAAGCTGTTACTCATCCATGTGGCTCCTCCGTGAACCCTCTGTATTTTATCAACATCTTTAATAGTAATGCAAAAATAATTGAATCAGTGGTACACGTAGAAAAAGCAAATTAAAAAAAAAAAAGAAATTCCGAAACTTCATTTCCACTGGGTACTTCCTAATAGATTTCTTAAGCTATTTTGGCACTGACATTACAGGAGGAACTTACATACCAGCCACAAACATCTTGTCGCTGGTTCCATTTAGATTGTGTCGCCTACATTCTCACCCTGAGCTAATACACGCTGTTGCACATATCTATACATTTAAATCAGATTCCTAAATCCATAATACAGTCTCTTTGCAGTTCAGCAATTCTCCAATATTTGTCTTATGCAAACTTTAAATTCTAGCCATTTTATTTATTTTTTCAAAGTAATTGACAGAAGTGTCAAATGTGTTAGAGTTAAACTTGATGGATTGGAAACGGGAAAAGCATTTCAAGACCTGCTCCAAATTTTTTAAAACTATGATAATCTTCAGTTTTCATTATTATGTTTCTGAAATTTCATCTTTTGATTCTGACAACTTTTTGTGTTTGCATACATCTGTGTGTACACATCTGTATACAAAGAGTTAGTCCAAAAATGTTTTTATTAATCCTTTTGACAGAAATAATGGGGGGGTTTTGTCAAAATCACGTTTCAAAACAAGGTCCATGTTGGTAGGATTTTTAAGTGTTGTGTTTTGATAGTGTCAAATCTTCTACTGGCACTTTAATAAAGGGAATTTTTATTTTCAGTTCAAGCACTTTACAATGTTTGTTTAGCAGATGTTTAGAAACATTAAAACAGCTAATATCAGAAGAAAATATTTTAGTATCAAAAATGCCTCCAAATTAAAAAAAAAAAAAATTAGTCGACCAAAGGTGCTTTCAAAGTGTTCATTCCTGCAGGGTACTTCAAAGGTTTCTTTGATTTCATCCCCTTTTGAAACAGACTGTAATTGTGAGATTTCCTAGGAAACAAAAAAAATGCTGTACCCAGCCAACTCTTACATTTGCACCTTGGTCAGTTTTCAAAGTGTATTGGGCAGGTCACAAGGATAACAAACACCCAGCTGCTGAAAAACAGGAAGGAATTGTAAAACATGGTAGCAAAACAATGACTCACACGGATGCCAAGCATTTGGGATGGTATGATTCACACGCCTTATCGTGCCTGCTTGCAGAACAACACCATCTCACAAGGGCAGAAAAACTCAGCCATCTGCCCACTTCAGGGCAGAAGGCACATATCCGCTAACAGCAATTGCAAATAGCACTTACAGAAGAAAAGCACCATTGACCATACAGTGCACAACCCTGTGCAACTTGTACTCCTCTCCCCCCAACCCTCCCTCCAAAGTCTTTCTGGCACTTTGCAAGGACATCACCCAGCAGCACAGTGCTGCTCTCTCAACACCAAGTGCTGCCAGGGTGCTGTGAATACCCCACCAAATCCTCTTCATCTTCCTTGCCTGGGAGCTGCCTGTGGAGTCCATAACTAGCTCAGACAAACCAAAGTAAAATTCGATGACTATTTTTTTCACCCTCATAGGACCAGCAGCCTTGCCCCAGTCTTTCACATCTGCAGCCAGCATTTTGCGTGGGTGGGTGAGAAAGCCAAGGGGCACAGTCTAGATGGGGAAGTCTGAACTGCTCCCGACACTGTGTGTACTTTCTGTTAACTCCAGTATAGCTGGTAGGGATTTCTGTTTGTTTTTCACCTTTCTTATTTCAGAACTCACTTCTCCACTCCACAGCACACTCAGAGACATCATAGTCTTCTCTAAGTCTTCTCACGGATTCCCCCCTTCAGCAAAACAGGAGACCTGAGCTCCTTCCTAGTCCTCCTGCTCCTTAAAGGTGTCTGCTTGAGTTTTCCTGACTGACAGTCTCATTGTGAGACCCAGTGAAGTCTGAGGTTTTTAGGCTGAGGTTGCCTGACTTCTTGCATTTAAGTCTTGCAGAGTGTGCAGAGCAAGAATTATTGCCTGGCAATTTTTTTCCTGCTGCTTGCATGTAGCCCTACAGGCAGAAAGAGTAGGTGTGATATGCTGGACAAAGCCAGCATGGTGGGAGATTTACAGGGTCCACGTCTACCAAAAGTACAGATGGTGATGGAAGTGGAGGCTCCTGCTCCTCACTGTGATTTTTGGATGATCAATGTGACATCTTATACCAGCACATGCTCAGCCCTCTGCTCCTTCCAGTCTGAGGAGGCCCTTTTCCTTTCCTCAGGGACCTCAACCACCAAAGGACTGGAGCATTTTTCCGATGAGTATTCACCTCAACTGTTTTTTTAGGTGATAGGATTTGTTTATATATCTACTTTCTGCATACAGGACAGGCATCAAGTCTCCACAGCAAAGAAAAATAATTGTCAAGGAATGGTGAGGCAGAGGGGATTTGGTAAGACAACTCTGGGAGCAAGGCACATCTTCATGAAGTTTGCAGAGCTCTGTGCTGGGTATGGTGTACATGCTGTTATCAGCAATGGTCCAGGGAAGACAGCAGTCTTTTACAGACCATGTTATCAAGTTCAATGCTGATGAGGAAGTGTGTGGGTGGCAAGGCATAGGAAAAGTTCCTCTTTTCACAGTTGGCCAATCCCACCAACCTCATGAAGACAGAACTGTCTTCATATCTTTAATTTTCACCACCGAAGTCCTACTTGTTGCAGTTCTGCTGAATGCCAAACCTTTTCACTGAAAGTTCTAACGTTAGGTCCACAACACACCTCAGCAGCCAGAACTAGTGCTTATTTTTCATGCCTTTTTATTTGTGAATGGCAATATGTTTTCTTGTGTTTTCCACTGTCTGTAGACCGTGCTTCCTCCTCTTTCTTTCAAGCTTCCTGTATCCATAGAGATCTGTGAGAATGAACCTCACTAGTATTGTCATGTGCTTGAAGCAATTTCAAAATATTCTGCAGTAGGCAGGTCCATGAATTATTAAACTTGATACAAGCAACAAGCCTAGAGACCCACTTTTAAGACTCTCCCCTGTGTATCACAGCAAATTGTTTGTCTTCAGATGCATGTTTCTTGAGCTCAAAGGAAGAAGAGAAATCTTGAAATTACTAAGGCTCCCTGTCATGAGATCATACACGTCTCTACACATGCAAGTAATTGCTAAATGTTAACAATTTTTGCTAAGTCACAAAATCACCGTTCTCCACGTAATTAACTTATAAGCATCATTTGAGACTCTTTCTTCTTTTTTTCCCCTATATTCTTTTTGCATTCATGCAAAGGTTTGGATGTTTGCAATGAATGAAACTCTCCCAGATGTGAAGTTTTCCTCTAGGTAGACAAAATTGTTGATTCAGATGAATTTTGCAATAATAGGTTAGCTCAAGACTCAGACAATACTTGCATGACTGACTTTGCAAATCTTCTGCTTCTGGTGGAACCAGAAAATAAAGCAAGAATAGTTATTAAAATAAAATGAACCAAGCATCTATCACCTATGAGGACAGGCTGAGAGAGCTGGGGTTGTTCAGCCTGGAGGAGGCTCTGGGGGGACCTTATAGCGGCCTTCCAGTACCTGAAGGGGGCTATAGAAGAGATGGGGAGGCACTCTTTATCAGCGACTGTAGTGACAGGATGAGGGGTAATGGATTTAAACTGGAAGAGGGTAGATCTAGATTAGATATTACAAGCAATTTTGTTACTGTGAGGGTGGTAAGGCACTGGAACAGGTTGCCCAGGGAAGTTGTGGATGCCCCATCCCTGGAGGTGTTCAAGGCCAGGCTGGATGAGGCTTTGAGCAACCTGGGCTAGTGGGAGGTGTCCCTGCCCATAGCAGGGGGGTTGGAACTTGATGATCTCAAAGGTCCCTTCCAACCCAAACCATTCTATGATTCTATGATTCTATGATCTATAAAAATAGTGGGTTTCAGTCACTTTAAGGTTTGGCTGAGCGTCTGACTCTATGCATATATCTGAAGAGCTTTCTCCTCATTAGTAATCGGTGTGTTCAAAACAAGTGTTATCTTGCAGCTACATTTTCCATGAATAGATGGGGCCATGGGCAATTTTAAGAGATCCTTTCCATGATCTCGGGAAGTAGTGCATGCTTTTCAGAAGACAGGTGGTTTCACAAGCATTGCAAATTAATTAGGAGTTCTACCCCTTGCCTCTCATAGCAATATTCAAAGAATTACCTCAGTAATTCAGGCACAAAAGAAACTGAGGACAATTCCAAAAAGCCCAGTTAATTCACATAGTCCATACATAGAGATGGGTCTAGCTTCTTATGTTTTTATTTATTTTACAAATACACATCTGTCAGACCTAATAATATGTTTGATGCTTTGATGAATCAGAAAAATCTGTTAAAAACATCTGCCATTCTTGACAGTTTGTGCTGAGACTTCTCTTCATGGCATAAGTCTATTTTATCATTAACTGCTGGTAACTACCTTTTAATAATTACACTGAAGCACTGTGTGCCCTGCAGGAAATGGAGGTGTAAAAAACCTCAAGGCTTAGTATTTGCTTGGATTGGCATAAAACCAGTACAACAGCATCAGGGTCTCAGCTGATCTGTATTAGATTAAATTCTGGACTACACAATATTTTACGTCATCTCAGTCACTCTTGTGATCAGATAAGGTGAGTGCCTTCAAGGAAAGTCATTAACCACCATGGTGTCTAGGACATAGCATGGCTGGCCTGTGACTCAGCTTGAATTGTGCCTTTTCCTTACAAAATCAAGACTTAGAGATTGCTGAGGGTGAATAGGCTCACTGAGAAAGGACTTAATTTTTTCAATAAAAGCAAACGTATTGACACAGAAATATTTCAAACAGTCTGATCCTTGGCTCACTGTGGTCTGCATCAGGCTTTCCACAACCACTAGCCTTCTGACTAGCCTTAACATCTCCTTCTTCTTCCTCAATATTTCCACCCTGTGGTAAAAGCTGCCTCGTCCTCTTCTGAGTTCCTCATCAACCTCTTTCAACTGCTTTGAAACTGGAGGGTCTCCTCCCAGCTCAGAGAGGGACAGGAGATGGGGTGGGAGCTGTTTCTCCAGGCGCAGTTTCCCATGCCCCAGTCACCTGTTGCTGGTGCAATGTTGGGCATGCTGCCATGTGGCCAAGAGCCACAGACACTTCCTTCCCCTTGGTACCCACATTCCACTGCACCTGAGCTTTAGTAAACGGAGCTTTGTTGAATTTGCAAGGTTATCATGTCTATAATCAACCCCCCAGAAACCAAGCTTCTGTCTAAGAGGCTGGAGTGAGTGACAGTCATTATAACTATTAACCACTTCCCTGACTAACCATACACATGAAAGCTGGTTTATGAAACACCTGCCCATCTCTAGCTGATGAAATACATGCAATACTCTTCCCACTACTATGGATTCTCAGAAAAGTTGGTCATTGGTAGTATGCAAAGGTTGTGTCACATTGAATATCTGCATTTACAGCAGAAAGACGTGTTGAGCTGAATTCAGCTGTCTGCTGCCAACTGGCTTTCCTTGGGTGAAATTCAGAGTTGAATGTAGACCCAGACAGACACAAAGACAGTCAAGAGCAGGTACAGACATGATAGGAATATACATAATTTCTGTGAATGGCACACTTGTGTGACCAGACAGCAAGTACAGCAGGGAGGAAGATCAGGTGAACACCACCTAGCTAGCTCTCAGACTGAATAGAAAGTGTAATATGCACTATCTAAATTTAATTAATTCAAACAAATGCCTTGTTGCACTCAATGTATCTCATGGGTCTAGTTTTTACTGCTTTAGGAAACAATATTCTACATGCTTTCTTCCTCTTCCTATGTTTTGGATTTACAATCTATTTTGGATTTAAAGAGAGTCTTGGGATTTTTCTTCCTGTTACAATAATTAAATACTGTTTATGTACTTCAGATTGGAAAGCTTCCCAAATTATTTTTTTTCCTTTTGTTGTCAATCATTACCTGATGGAGATTTTGTCTTTTTTTTTCTTTCTCTTTTTGTTTTTAATTTCATTATTCAGTCCTTTCTTTGTGTACATCTAGTTGTTCCTTCCTAACTTGCATGGTAGGCTTACCTTTCACTCCTACGATTTTTGGCACTTGTCCTTTAGAGCTTGTTTTTCCTCTGTGTGATTCTGCCCTCTCCTTGGGCAATAAAATCAGCTCTGTCATCCTGTTGATTCTATCCATAAGCATGTCTGACTTAGCCTCTGTTCCAGACAAATTAAGTTTTCTTTCCTTTTTCATCTTGTTCCTGACATTCTTCTCAACCATTGTTAGTATCTTTACCCCCTTCCACATCTTAGATGATATCTTTGTCGTATTTTGCTCTGAATACACAAGCCATTGCTGCCTTCATTCCATTTTAGTTTAGGCCAGTGCCCTTCATCTTCTCCTTTTTTGGGGCCTTAAGTCTTAATTTGAATACTGAAGATCCCTCCTACCTTATTTTCTCTGAATCTCCAAGGCCATTCAAAATCCTTAGTCAATATAATATTCCAGGCTTACCGTTTTCTCTAGGTCTGTTTTGTTAATTCTAACCCCACTATAAGATTTTCCTGGCTTCCTGTTCTGAAAATTTTCCCAACACTGTTATTTATCTGCTTTCTCTCTTATTCTGACATTTTTCACCCAATGCACCTACCCTCTCTGTGATACAAAATAGCCTTGCTCATTTATCCATAAGCATCTTTCACAGTTTTGTCCCACGTAGTGTCCTCATTAAGATGAGAGCTGAGAAAATAAAAGCATTGCAGACATGACTCATGGTCAATAACCTTGGACATGCCATTAAAATCTTGTATCATTTTTAGATTGACCCTTTGCCTTAACTTTCCGTTTGTTTTCTGGCTGTTTGGGCTACAACGGCTCAGCCCACGGCTTTCATCAGCCCCAGGACTGCCACTTCTCTGGAGCCCACGGGTGTGTAAATCACCTGTGTAGCCAGAAGGGGTGAGCAGCATCCATTTGTGCAGTGAAAGGGTTTGGGCCTGGGGTTATCTGTCTGTTGCCATTCAGTTCTGCAGTGCCAGGTTCACAGGTTTCACTCCTGTGTGGAGCTGCAGTGAGTGCCAGAGCCTGCTGCTGCCGGGGCAGGGCGGCAGACATTCCACCTGTGTGAGGTGCAAGACGGTGGAAGATCTGCTCACCATGGTGGCAGAGCTGAAAGATGAGGTGGAGAGACTGAGGGCCATCAGGGACTGTGAGTGGGAGATCGACTGGTGGAGTAACTCCCTGACGTGCCAGAGGGAAAGGCACCAGGGAGACACCCCGCAACTGGGGGCGGACCCCCTGCCCTGCCGGGCAGAGGAGGGGGAACTGAGGGATGGGGAGGGTTGGGAGAGGGTCCCTGCTCGGCGTCGTGGGCAAACCCCCACCTCTGCCTGCCCCGTGTCCCTGGGTCCCCCTGAGCAATAGGTTTGAAGCATTGGACATTGAAGGGGAGGTAAGTGGGGAGGCACGGGAAGGTTCCCCTAAGAGGTTTCCAAGGG
>NW_010127497.1:0-217 GCF_000699245.1 Pterocles gutturalis | reverse complement strand
GTGGTTGTGGTAGGTGACTCCATTCTCAGAGGAACGGAGGGGCCCATTTGCAGACCGGACCTGAGCCATAGGGAAGTGTGCTGCCTCCCTGGGCCTGGGTCAGGGGTATAACTAGAAAACTCCCGGAGCTGGTTCACCCCACTGATTACTACCCATTACTCATAGTTCAGGCAGGCAGGGATGAAATCGCTCAGAGGAGCCTGCCAACCATGAAAAG
>NW_010127496.1:0-2777 GCF_000699245.1 Pterocles gutturalis | reverse complement strand
ATAGCAACAGAGCTGGCTGTTCACGTTGGCAAGTCTCATATTCGTATCTGTTAATTTAAAGGGCAAAATGTATTTGTGGTACCACCACCCTCTTACTGAATTTGTAGTTGATACCTCATAGTCTGTTCAAAGACCAGAGGAGCAATAAAAAGAAAGGATCATAGTTTCTTGGCCCTCCTCTTTTTTCTTCTCTCACCAATTTCTAAGGAAGGTGTATTAGAGCATTTTTCTTAGAGCTTTCCCAACATGATACTATTTTTATATTCTTGTACTTATGTCTTACAGTTGCCAAGTTAGCTGACCCAGGAGCACATGTCTGGTCTACTCCCTGGACAGATCACACTGCCAGCTCTGCCGGGCAGGAAGTGGTGAATGTATATAAGGGTTAGGGTAGGACCACTAGTAAACATCAATAGCATATTTTTTAATCAATGGGAAATTACCAGTATGATATATAGCTGGAATGAAATATGGCCTCTCTGGGTTTTGAGCTCTAAGAGGTTAAGAAAGCAAAGCAAGTAATATGAAAAGGACATTGATTTGCTGCCATGAGTTGTAACAGAGAACTACCTAATCATAGCAAAAAAGAATCCATGGACAGCAAATCCCAGGAATGTAGCCTGAAGCCTCAGACTCTGGAGAGGTGCCAACCATAAAGCTCCCCTCCTTAACTTCAGTCCATTCACTGGGACACAGAGGCCATTTACAGATGCTAAATTTTACTTAGTGGCTATGTTGCAAAAGCCAAAAATAAATTGATTTTTTTATTTAAACTTCACAAATGTAGTCACATTTGTTTAAAGCTATGGTTCCCAGGTCTGCCAATGACTCCAAAGTAAGATGTTTTTGGAAATAGACTAATTATCTTTTCAGGCTTTTGTGTAACACATCTGTTGACACATGCAAATTATGGATGCTATAGTATATTTTTGATGTATAATGGCTATACTAATCTCCTGTAAGCAATTAAGTGGTAAATTTTTATGAAAGAAGAAACAGTTGTGCTCCTAAGTGTCCCCTTTACTTTGAGTACAGGATGCCCATTATTTCAGCTTGATGCATAATATAGGTATTTATTTTTCCTTTGCCTGAATTACTATGGTTGGAAAATATTTGGTGAAATCAGTAGTACCAGGTCATAGGAGGAATAAGCTGTCCAGAAAGAAAACCAAAGACAAATCTTATATATCTATTAGAATATATCATAGTTATTTAAATAATAGACATGAAAGTTTAACAATTTCCTTAATTTCCTATTGTAGAAAAATAGTTATCTTCAGACGTCTTGTGATTCAAATAACTGCTTACCCATTTTAGTCGGGAGCTTGGATATGCCAGAAAATAGAAGGGACCCAAACTACAGAATACACTGGACTTTGTGATTTTAAGCATCAAGTCACATGTAACTTATGTGGTACAGAATGAAAGAGAACAGATTTGTTAATGTACCTTGTCTTACATATTTCATGAAGTTAGCTTTGGTAGAATTGCATATAAAGAAACAGAAATAGAACAGCATTCCTATTTTGCTACAGGTATTTTTTTTTCTTGAAATTCCTTTTCATTTTGTTTGAATAAGTTAACATCCATATTAGTGTTTAAGGCTGCATCAAGAATGCACTTTATCTCCCAATTGCTGCCACTTAAATATTTTGGTTCATATCCTGAAACAGTCTTAGAGTGTATGAATTACTTCTCTCTCTCACATTCCCCCCCCTTCCCCGCCCCACCCCATAAAGCTATATCAGAAAATATGTTCCAAAATTGCACCAGACGCACTCTAACCACTAATAGGTGCTCAGTCGAGATGGCCAGACTAAAGCTACTCCAAAGTAAACCCCTCAAATGCATGTATTGTGGACATGGAGTCCTAAGCACTAACTATTGTGCTGTACAAACCCACCCTTATTGTGCTGTACAAACCCACCCTTATTGTGCTGTATTACTTGCTCATGTAGAAAAGACTGTGATGCTGTGAGAAAAAAGAAAAAATAGAGCAGAATTGCAAAATATTTGGGCTAAAAGAATTTTACAACTTCTGCACATCTTAGTGGGGAAGGTACTGGATTTTAAGCTGATGACCTGAGAGAAGGAAAACAATCTTCCTATTGTTTTAGCTAGCAATTTCTAGGTTTCAGATTGTGTCCTGCTATATTCACATAGCATTGTCAGTGCATGCAAAGGAGCCTTGTGTTCAGGCTGCGTAGACCATTCTTGTTGTGGTATTTAATTATTTATTTAGTTATATTTCAGAGCTAACGATGACTAAAGACGGAAGTCTTGGTGTACAGATTAACCCGGTGTGGCTTCCTCTTACTAGTAGCAGAAGAAAATGGTTTGCAAACATTGTAGTGAAGCAAAACATGCTTAGGACTTCATGTCATGGTTTAGCCTCAGCTAACAGCCAAACTCCCACCCATCTGCTTGCTCATTTCCCCCCCTCCCCCAGTTTGGGGGGAGAAATAGGAATGAGAAAGCCTGTGGGTTGAGATAAAGATGAGGAGATGGCTTACCAGTCATTGTTGTGGGTAAACCAGACTCATTCTGGGGAAAATTAACTTATTTGATTGCCAATTAAAATAAAAATGTAATCACTGGGTTTAGTAGTGGCAAACAAAGAAAAACATTAAAATAGCACCTTTCCTTCCCCCTTTCGTGAAAGCCATCTTCACTTCTTCACTCTAGTCTCCCACTACTCCCCCACCTCAAGTTGCACAGGGGTGTGGGGAACAGGGGGCTGCAGTCAGTCCATAAGAGCTCCTCTCTGCTGCTCCTTC
>NW_010127495.1:0-2396 GCF_000699245.1 Pterocles gutturalis | reverse complement strand
ATCCAGCAAAGAGTGTTCCTGTCTAAGCCTGTGGTTTGTAAAAGTATTTGTGCATGCTGGTCTTCTCCTGGGTAAACTTTTTTGGAAAATGTGAGTGTTCAAGCTGCTGAAGTAAGATGACATATAAACGAGCATCCAGATTTTTGTGAAGTATTTATCTCAAACAAGAGTTGTTGCTGAAGATGCAGACAGAAGATTCAGCCAGAAGAACTGGGATTAAATACATTCTGAAAGATAATCAAAGGGCAGAATGCCTGCTGTGCAGGGCTTGTGTATGTGTGGGAGAGAACAAGCGAAATAACACAAAAGTATTAAGGGAAAGTAAGCAAGGAAACTCTAGAGATATCCACAGAAACAGGAGTTATTTTGTAACTGAATAGTCTGGAATGGTAGACCACATCCTGTATCCTTCATTCTGATTTTGTCTAATCTTCACAGAAGCATGTGCTAGCCTTGTACTGACAGAAGGTTGAAAAAGATTGCTTTTGAACAGGCAGTGGTTAAGAAGAAGTATAGGTGCCTAAGCATGGTGCCTAAGCAAAACTGGGTTCTTCATTTGGGGCTGGCAGACGGGCTGCTTGGGAACAGCAGTTGAGAATGAGGAAAGATATCTCAGGATCTCTCCGATGGCATTGCCAAGGAAAATTTAGCCAATGGGAAGACTCCTTGTATGTTTGAAGTCTTTGGGCTTGTTTAACGATTTAACTACGTGAAACAAGAGAGCAATTTGAAATAATGCGTATATATATATCTGGAACTGTGGGCTTGTCAGGTACCTCTGTGAAGCCAAAAGACTTTATATAGTTTTGCAGCAAACAGAAAGAAAATGGACAATAAGGCCTCTTCTACAATATTGTCTGATTTGACAAAACCTAAAAGAGATAAGGTAAGGAGAAATTCCTAAGGGAATTGCTCTTACAATTTCTGACATATATCCTATTCAGACTCAGAGTAGGATGACAATACAGACAAGATACTCAATAAAATGAGTAACACAGGAGAGTATATCGCAGTACCACAGCCCAGAACGAGGAATATGTTGTTAGGTTGATGATGTTTTTCTGTGCTTATACTTATGATTAGGGTACCCTGTTTCTCTTTGTTGGTCTCCTGTACATTTGGTGGAAGTTATTTTGCAGCATCATGTACACATTTTTAAAAACATCATTACTTATTATTAGCTGTATTGATTATATGCAGTCACCTGCATTCAGATCTTTAGTTTCCACTGATGTCTTCTAGTATTTATTCATTAACAAGTGCTAGTCAGACTCCTCCCCTTCCTTCAGCAGCCTGAACTTTACTAGGTCAGAGCCCCAGGGTTTTGTGAGGAAACAGTCTGGAGGTTTTATAAACCAAATAACCTCAAGCTGTTCAATAAAATGTTTAAAATGTAAGTACTGTACCACTAGTGTCATTAGGACCTCAAATGTGCAGCATTGTGGCTATCCTATTTCTAATGCAGTGTGAAATTATAGATGTTTCTACATAATATTGATTTATGAGACCTAGCAATAAAATTACATATGCAGATGGTTTCTAGAATGCACTTGGAGCACCTCAGAAAGATTCTCACAGTAAGCAGCACCTTCGCATAGTGGGATAAACTCCAGAGACAAGTGTGCTACATTAGTATCAGTGTCAAGCTGACATTTCAGGGTCAGTGAATAAATATCCTAAAGCCCAAGTGTTTATTTTTGAGAAATTTCATATATAACGACCTTGACTTTACATTGTTTTTTAGGTATGCATATGACCTCTATCTAAATCACAGTTTGCTGTGAGTTACTCCAGGAATATTATTCTTGAACTATCAAAATTAATTAATCAAAGCTCGATACAGTGTTTTTTTCTTTCCCATTTGTGCTTTTATTCTTTCTCACATGTTGATGAAATAGACTAAGGACTTTGAATTATTAAAGCACATGTATCCCCACATACGAAAAATAATCACGTCATTGGAACATTGTAACATAAAACAAGTCATACAGCTGGGCAGTCCCCAACAGTATGAAATTTAACAAGTGCCAGATTCTGCACCTGGGATGGGGTATTCCTGGTTAGACATACAAACTGGGGGACAAGAGGCTAGAGAGCAGCCCCACAGAAAGAGATCTGACTGGCTGGGATGATGGCAGTTGAGTATGAATCAACAGTGTACTCTGCAGCCAAAAGGCCCAACCGTGTCCTGGGGTGCATCGATCACAGCACAGCTAGCCAGCTGAGGGAGCTGATGTCCCAATCTACAATGCACTGGTGCAGCCCCACCTTGAGTATTGTGTGCAGCTTTGGGTGCCTCAAGAAGGACATCAAACTACCAGAGCGCATCCAGAGGAGAGTGACAAGAAGGTGAAAGGCCTCAAGGGCAAGACAGGCTGGGTGGAGAATGGATAGAG
>NW_010127494.1:0-693 GCF_000699245.1 Pterocles gutturalis | reverse complement strand
GGGGTTGAAGGACAAAAAAGGGGTTGGGGGACATCAGGAAGGGGTTGGGGGGCATCAAGGAGGGGTTAAAGGACCAAGAAAGGGTTGAGGGACATCAAGGAGGGACATCAAGGAGGGGTTGAAGGACCAAGAAGGGGTTGGGGGGCATTAAGGAAGGGTTGAGGGACATCAGGAAGGAGTTGAGGGACCAAGAAGGCATTGAGGGATGTCAAGAAGCAGTTGAGGGACATCAAGGAGGGTTGAAGGTCCAAGAAGGGGTTGGAGGCATCAAGGAGGGGTTGAGGGACATCAGGAAGGAGTTGAGGGACCAAGAAGGCATTGAGGGATGTCAAGAAGCAGTTGAGGGACATCAAGGAGGGTTGAAGGTCCAAGAAGGGGTTGGAGGCATCAAGGAGGGGTTGAGGGACATCAAGGACGGGTTGAGGGCCATCAAGAAGGTCTTGGCTTGATGATGTGCTTGAGCTTGGACCTGGCTGTCACTGGAGGTCCAGGATGGTGGGGGGAGAGTTTGTGGGGCAGAATTTGGGGTGGAGGTGGGGACGGACACGTACCGAGGTGAAGACCTCCGTGGTCTGCTGGATGGTGGCGATCTTGGTCCAACCCCATTTCTTGAAGAGTTGGACGCGGGTGGGGTTGTGGAGGGTGGCCGAGGGGTGGGTGCGGAAGAAGGTGGGGAAGCGCTGGCGGTTGGAC
>NW_010127493.1:0-19803 GCF_000699245.1 Pterocles gutturalis | reverse complement strand
ATCTCAACCCACAAGTCTCTTTTCCCTTAACCCCTTTAATGTCTTCCCATCCCCCGGCGGAGGGGGGGGTGAGCGAACAGCTGCATGGTATTTGACTCTGTTAGCTGGGTCAAACCATGACACTTTATTACATGGAAATACTTGAACTGCAGCATATCACACCACTCATATGTCACAGATTTGGGCCTTCAGGCAGATTTGCAGGTCACCACAACACAAGTGTGGCTCACATACAGTATAGAAATGGCTTTGATTAAAACAATGTTGTGACTATATTCACTGTGCTCAGTTTCTAGACAGAAGATTAATTGGACAGTGTTTGCTATTATTTGATACATTTAGTAGCATGTGAGAAATAGGAATACTTACCAAGGGTCGCATCATCCAGTCTGAGTAAGTGTATCGTAACGTCTCCTTCTCATTTGCATTCAGGATATCCTGTCTGTAATGACTTCAAATATCAGCTTCATGGTCCTATTCAATTTACTTTTCCTTTCTACTGTCCTACATACTTGGGAGAGTCATGAAATTCTCCAGGTGGAGAAGATGCAATTTAACTTGTCAAATATCTGATAGGACATTAGTAGGAGGGACATCTCCAAGGACTTTTCCAATCTTGTTAACTCTGATCTTGCAGAAATATTATTCTATCTAAAGAGAGGGAAAGGTTCAGACTGACTTGACTTATGTTTTATTTCCAAATTGTGCCACTCAAGAGCACATGATTACTAAAGATTACTTTCAGGTACAATATTTCTCATTGTAGATTACAGCATGGGAGTTTGGCCTATGTTGTTAATATTTCTTCCTTTTGATGAGAGGGAGGGAAAGGCCATAAAAATGGCAAACCTGACCACACCACTGTGGTATTTCTCACGGGAAATCCTTTCTACAGAAGTTAATATCTAAATGGTGAAAAAAATTCGCTTTTCCTACCCAAACTTTTCAGCATTTGAGTGAGATATGATTTTGTTTGTCATATTTTGGTGTATAACATGATTTATTACACTCATAAATAGCCACATAAACCTGCCTTCTGAGTTGTATTTCACTCTCATCAGGTGTTATGTCAGGTGATTCCAGAAGCAGTGAAATAAAAGTACTAGAAAAAAAGCAGAAAGCCAGTATTTTCTTCTGTTGCGTGGTTTGTTTTTTTTCATTTTTTTATACTCATGCATAAATATTTTTTTGTAGTCAGATACACAAGAGAGCTATTGCTTCCATAGAAAAGCAGTGGAAGCTGAAGTAGACACTGGGAGAAGTGAGTACTAATCATCCACTTTTATCACTCACTTGCTCTGTGACCTGAGGAACCCCCATTCTGTACTTTTAATCTGCTGAATGAAAACCCTTTAACAGCTCATGACAGCTGTTGTGTGCTTCGTGCTTGCACTTAAACAGTGAGAAACGCAACACTTCCATCATGGTTGTGTGCTGGATATGAGTGTATTAAACAAAACAAAGCAAAACAAAACAAAACAAAACAAAAAGTTTAAAAGCATATTGTAAAACTGAAGTTTTCCTGAAAACTAAATGTAACTGCACTGGGAAATTCCATTGGAAGATTAAGTGGTCCCTGAAAAGGTAAAACTGGAATTAATCTGGGGTGAAATGCTCAAATAGTTAGGTAGTAGCTTATTAAAGTTGTCAAATGACTAGAGATCAACATGTAATTTTACATGGGGAAATACAGCAGAACCTGCAGCAAATTTATTCCCAAATTTGTTGATATTTGTCTTTAAATAACACTGATTTTGAAGTAGGATAGTAGTTTCAGGAGAGGTGTAACTTATAATTCCCCCCAGAGCTTCATATACATAAATAACTACCCCACATGCCAACTAAGATGGAGGTTCATTTTTAAATAACACTGATTTGTTGTAAATGCAAGTTTCTGGAGAGACTTGCATTGAAACTCCACAGAACTGGAGATAAGGATATACCGATTAGTAAGCAAAGAAATTCAGATATTGACCTTTCTGGACTCTTGATGGTGACACTTGCTAGTATTGCCGGTGTAAACAGTTTGTCAGGCATTATCTTGTGTTACATATGTGTCAAATATCTGACTAACAGCTCTTAGTAGCAAATAAACTAGGAAGCTTATAAACAGGAAAGTACATCTGCATCAGGATAGGTCACCAGCATCCTTAAAAGTGTGCAACTGCAATTCTCAACCTTTTCAAACTATGATTAGTCATCTAATTGTGCGTCCAAATTTAGTTGGTGCATTTTGCATGCATAATTAATTGATTTCCTGAAGATGTTTCCTAATTTTTAATTACTGCTGAAGCTAGCGTTAAATATGGAGTGAGCCAGTCTGCACACCAATTTCCTTTAGAAACTGGGTACAGACAGCTTGTGACAAGCATGGGTATTCATGGAATACAGAAACTGAGTGCTGTGTGAACTTGACCACGGGTTCAGGTTAATTCACTTGCTATCTGACTGGAGTGAAGCCATTTGGTCTTAACTGGTTACTCAGGCATTGCTCAAATATTAACATAGGAGGAAAACTTTTACATTTAAAGAAACTTTTCTAAGTTCTTGCTGTTTACACCTGTAATTATACAAAAATGTAAAAACATAATACAGAGTGACAGAAACTGTTATCTAATCTGATTTTCAGTGCTGAAATCAGAAACAGGATGACAGTGTATCTGTCTTGTTCTGGTGTACATTTCCATACCTTGTTAATCAGAAGAAAATCTACATGCAATAATTATCTGACCAGCAATAACACTGAGACAAACAGGAAGTTTGCCCAAGTAAGGACTTAGTGATTTGACCCATGTCTTTCCTCTAATCCATGCTGCTTTGTGATTATGAGGATTTTTTTTCCTTTAGGTGTACATCCCAAAGCTCCACGGTTCAGTCAACATACACTGAAAACAGTAGTAGCACTAAACTGCTGGTCTTTGTGAAAGAGCTTTGCATTTTGCTAACAAAAAGGTCACAAATTTGCTGAATATGGCCCTATTAGCACCACCTTATTTCATTCGCCTTTCTCCATCATCTAGCAATAAATGGCTTTAATAATAGTTTTGCTGCTGTGTTCCAATTTTCATCTGAGTCTTTGCTCTGCTTCTGTAGAGTAAATCTTAATGAACCAAAAATGGAGTTCCATTTTCCATTTGTACTTTCTTCCCTTGTTAAGTTAAACTCTCACTGTGTAAATTAACTTGAATACACTCCACTGGCCTTTTCCAAAGCAAAGAGGTAGTGTTGGTCAAACAGATCACAGGAAATAATATTCTTCACTTGTATGGCTTCTTCTTCCTTAACATCCCAAAGCACTTCACAAAGTTTGACTGCATTAAACCTCCTGCATTGTAGAGGGTGAATGTTCAAAACTCAAGGAAATAAAAATATGGAGAAGGAGTAACTGATCCCATCATTTGCAAGAGAGCTGTAGGTAAGGTTTAATTCATGTAATTACCAAATTATTTACATATATTGTATATTCCCAAGACTGAGATTTCTGTACTGGGTTGTATTTAAAACAGACTTTTCTGTTATGCATTTTCTCACTATAATCAAACACGCATTTTATTTTTTCACCACTGTCGTGGTAGATGTTATCAGTAGGGTCATAAAGGGACTAGACAAATTCCCATGCAACAGATCAATAAATGGACATTAAAAGGAGCAGTCTGGAGTGTCCTGTCTAGCTTTTCTAATATAACAGGTACAGGTATTGGGTGAGTACAAACGGAGTGAAACACAGAAAGTGAACAAGTTGATGTGTTTAAGTAGGGTTTCCCATAGTTACTGCCAGACATAAATATTTGGCCACAGAGACTATTGGGCTGACCTAGTATAGCATTTCCTCTGTTCTTATGTATAGTTTCTTCCTGTTGATATGCCCGGCACCAATCTTTCTGTTCTAAGTAAAAAATCTGACTTAGGTACTACAAAAATTATTAAGGAATTTTCTTTCCTTCTACTTTCATGTATGTGCCACATACGCTTGTCACTTAAACTTATCAAATAGTCCAATTTGAATTTTGCTTTCAAAGGAACTGTGAAAACTGTTCAAACAAAAAGTTCAGTAAAGGTTTACAGGTTTTGTTATGTTGTGGTTTTTTTTGTTTTTAAACTACATCAAGTCTTCAACTGAAAGAAAATCCCAAGCTTTAAACAGAAAAATTACTCTTTTTTAGATGAATGCCTCATCATGGCTCAAAATAATTTTCTGTTCATACAGATGTGGCTAGTAAGCCTTTCCTTCCACCCATCTCTTGTGCCTTTATCCTCCCATGGAGTTTCAAAATTGCAGTAAAAATAAAACTATTGATTATTAGCACACTCTTCTACAGTTCAACCCTTACTCATGCACATTATTACACCTTTCTTTTTGATCTTTATTTTGTTGATTATTTACTGTATTCAGCTACCATATTTATGCTTTGTTTTATAACTTAGCAGAAAACATGTGCAGGGTGTTATGTGCCCTCATAACTCTATTGATGAAATATATGCCATATAAAAAAGCAGTATCTTGTACTGATATTGCTCTGCTTTCCAGGACAACCAAGAAAATTTACTATGTTATTAAGATCTGCACTGTCAATTCTAACTGATATAAGAATAAGATTGTTAATACATCTAGAGGATATTGTAACAGTAGCTCAAACAGAAGAAGCTGTGTTAGTTCAAAGGCAAGAGCTTATATAATAAATACCTTAAGTAATAAAAAAGCGTAAAAAGTCAGTTTCCTTGTTTCAAAAACCAATAGTATGACGTGATTTTGGTTGAAACTTACAAATCTTGCAGTAGAACTAACATGGGAAAAGTTCATACTTTGCCTGTAAGGGTTGGAAGATTTTCCACATACGTAACAGATATAGGTTGTACTAATTTCTTCATCCCCTTTAGTTATTTGACTTTAACTGTGTAAGAACAGGGACCCATACAGGTGTTTTATATGAATGTGGGGTTTTGTGCTACAGAAAACAAAGTTTGTCTTGCTGTCTCACTGTCTTGTCTGACTTACTCTCTTAAATACCAGATAAATTCTAGAGCCGTTTTTCATACTAGATAAAATTTTGTACCCAGAAGCATGTGGGATTTAAGCTGGTGGGTCCATTTGGGTTTCCACTCAGTGGAAGAGATTTAGGATATAGTTCTCTATGAGGACCAAAGAAGGGATACTGCATAAGAACCACCATTCTTGTGCATAACTATCTTTGCTACAATTTTCAAATACATAACTCTTGTTCTGAGTTCACAGAGAATCCTTCTGGAATGAGATCATGTCTGACTGATGCTCCTGCTGCAATAAATACCATGCAACATAAAAAGTATGGAAATGTGATATTTTTTGAAGGCTTTTAGAGACCTTAGCAATGTTTCCAGTTATAATTTCTCTTTGTGTTTTCTAATTTTTGTTTCTACCGTATAAATGTATTAGTGTAGCATCATGCAAATGTTATGAAAAGGAAGTTTCAGAAACTAACTGCAAGATTTTCTTAACAGCTGCTGCTGGTTACACAACTCTGATTCTGTTAAATTAAGAGAGGATTATAGGTCCTGATAATAATGTATCCCCAACCAACTCTTTCAACATAGAATGGGCCACCAGTTGCACCCTGTGGTTGTGTCAGGGCAAGTCATGAGGAGAGATTTATTTGGATACATTCCATGTCATATAGGAATCTATATTTCAAAGATTTCTGAAATCAGATTCTGAAATCCTTCTTAAAGTTTCTGAAATCAGGTTACTCTTCCCCCTCACTCAAACATATCCATGAACAGACGTTTCACGCCCTTAAGGAAAAAATGCTGTATTGTACACCTGGGATGGCACACTTTAGACCCTCTGAATTTCCTTGCTAGATATAAAATATAATTTCAGAATGAAAATCAATAGACATCATGTGCAAAAGAAAAGATATTTTAAAACTGATGAAAAATTCTGCCCTTGCTATAACTACTCTTTGGTTTTGTATTTTTTTTTTTTTTGTCTGAAAAATGTAAACTTAAGTCACCAATGGCAATCATATACCCACTGTTCAGGGTAAAATTATTTGTCCACCTCCTAGACCATCTCCCTTCTCAGCCAACAATTTTTTTTTGTCTGGTTGACTTTCTGCAGCCTTTTCTTACCCTTGAACACCAGGTAATTGAATTAAGTGACACAGACACAACACTGTAAGAACTGGTTCAGAATAGTCAGATTACCTTACATTCAAAAGTTAAAACAAAATTTGGTGCAATTGTGAGTTCATGTACATGTCCACACACACTCTTGCATATCTGTAACATGCATAGAATTGGTTTTAACTATAGAACAATATGTCATAAAGAAAAGCTTTAAAATATTATTTTCATTTGAATTTCCTACCTTAATATTACTAACATGTTAGCTCTTTTCTTCATATAGATAGAACAGTAAGAGTAGGGACCGCAAGTGTCCATAATATTACAGACACATAAGATACATCAACAAGTACATGTGTGTATGTATATATTCACACAAATATATATTTGTCCACACTTTTGCTTGTTCAATTCAGTAATAGACAGACTATCTCTATGGGCAGAATCTGGTTGTTCTTAATCTAGCATGTTAAGGACCTAATTTTTGATCTGGGAGCTCCTTGTTATAATGTAATATAACTAAGTTCAGCCTTGTCCCAGATAATATTTTCCTTTACTTTTCACAATATTCTATTCATTATTTTGAGGGCTGGGCAATATCAAGCCAGCCTGTACTGAACAAATGTGACTAAGAGAGAAGCCTCTGCTGTAAAGATCTATCTAATAATGTAAATAGAGAAACAAAGAACATGTTCTATTATTGAATAATGCAATGACTCACAAACTTGGTATTTTTTTCAGAGGCATAACCTTAAAGAAGTCATTTGACTTCACAAAGATTTTTCCACATACTTAAACTGATGTGTCAGAGTGGAGGATTCACGCTGATGGGAGGTTGCTGGCAACTTTAGGTTGATATTTCTGAATTAGGAATCAGAAACATTGCAGATTCTCTAATCTATTTGGCAAATTGAAAAGTCAGCATTTTATCTTCTGATACAGCTGTAAAAGAGAGAGAAAGGAAACTGTCTTGTGTTTGCTTTTAATTTCTGCACATTCTAAACATTGACAATGTCCTGTACACTCTACGTAATGGGGAAGTTTTACAGTAAATGAGATTCTTTAATCGGTGGAAAGCATCTACATTTGTCAAACAACTTCTGAAAGCTTCTAAGTGTTATGATTAGAAATGCAAATATTTAACAGGATTTTATTTTTAATATGGTGTAAATATTTTTACATACACAATTGCAGACCTGTATATGATGCAGGATGATCATACAAAAACTGTGCAATATTTTAATTTTATGAAGAAATATAGTACAACCCTCTGATCATAAGAAGGCCAAATAACTGGAATTTTATTTTCTCTCAGTGTTTTACTGACATGCCCTGTGCATCTATATGGAGTGCCAGGGATACTACACAAATCAAAATTTTCAGTATCTACTCATCTAAAAAGGTCATTCATATTTGTTTCAAGACTAAGATTAGATGATGAAATATGTTTATTGGTTAAATCCAGACTCCAAGAACATTTAGGGAAGGACATCACAAAATTTCCCATGGGTATATTTTGCCAATGAAAGCCTGCAGTACTAGAAACATATGCTGAATACTAGTAATAGTCATGAACCTTTCTCTATAATTTCCTCAATTTTACGTATGATGGCCAATTAGCAGAGACCAATCCCCAAAATGAAAGAAAGAAAGAAAGAAAGAAAGAAAGAAAGAAAGAAAGAAAAAGTGAGTATGTTTCTACAGCAAAAGTCAGTGAAAGACGGTACTTTAGGATTTTTGATATTCAATTTGTGTCAATCATTAGCCACAGATGGGACTTACTGAATGGATCTGATCATGCTACTCTTTGTTTTCCTTTGTCAATACTTTATCTGAGCTTTTGTAAGCTTCTCAGAATGGAAAAGACTACAGCTGAAAACTAAAAGACTAAACTTGCTTTACATGAACAATAATTATAGAATTACCTTTGATTAGGTGAGCATCCCAGAGAAATAACCTATGGATCTGGGGACATATTTAGTTTTAGTATTAGCAAATCCCTGTCATGAATATTCATTGATCATTATTGCTTTTATTTTTTATAAAATTAGTGATTCCCATTATAAAAGTTTTTTTTAAAAGGTATGAAAATATGTCTGGTGGAAAATAATTTATTATATCCAGAATGAATGATAGTGCATTACAGATACTCATTTGTACACTCCCTCTTTTTTTTTTTTTTTTTTTTTTTTTTTTTTGGTGTAAAGAACCATTATATTTTTGACAGTCACAGCGAAAGAACAAGTGACAATATTTGAAGTGTTATAATTATTCATGACTTTGGAGGAAGAAAGCCCTCTTTCTCTATTCACATTCACAGGGCCTCCAAAGCATGCACCATTAAATGATCAAACATTCCAGTCATACATAGGGAGCAATTTAATGTGTGCTAAAGTCAATGGGAATCTTTCCACTACTCTTTGCAATGGCTTGTTAGATCACAGAGTTTTCAGGATAGGGATTGTCTTTTCATTAGGCACAAATCATGCAAAGCAAATATGATCTCAATCTTGATTACTTAGTACAGATAGAATTATCACAGGAAAAAGTAGTGGTTTTTCAATGCAATGTGTCAATGTGTGGCTTATGCGAGGAAAAAAAGAAGTAGTAGTAACCCTCTAAAATATTTCCCTTTTTTCTTCCTCTTTTCCACACTAGGTGAAGTCCAAGCCTCCTTTACACTAACTTGCCTTTGGTACTGTCTTTAATAGTGCCAGGATTTTTCCCAAAATATCAGTTTAACAGACAATCCTATGTGATTGTATTTAAAGAAATTTGATACTATATCATTCTTCATTCTTTGCTGATTGATCCTCATTGGCTACTTTCTAGCAAATATTTGACTGAATCATAATAAAATAAATGTTAAATACTGAAAAGTAGATAAAATCGGATAAAGTATTTTACAATACTTCAGACTTGCAAATAATTTGCAGTATTCCTGTAGGTCAGAGCTTGTTTACCGACTAGCACCAAATGTTTACTGCAAGATAGTTAGTTTTCTTTTTTTTTCCATACTCAAAGGAAGTATTACCTATCAAAAGAATATGATTTTTGCCTAGAAGTCTAAATGTTTTTAGGTCAATTGATTCACATCTGTTGCTTACTGTGTATTATTAGGTTAGTCAGCTACTGACAAATGCAACATAGATTCCAAATAAGATTATTTTTATATCACTGTTTACAAATCTGAGTTCTCAGCTGGGATTAGGGAGATTAGAAAGCACAAATCATTAAAAAAAATCACAAAGATTTGTTAGCTTGTGGCAAACCAGCAAATCTGTTATCATCTTTGGTTATCTTGTCTATGTTTTGAACAGAAAAGTTGCCTATGGCTGAAATTACTCAGTAGAGACAAACAGCAGACACACATGGCACATCCATACCATGCACAATGTTCAACATAAAAATTGGATTTTGGGTGCTAGCTAGATCCAGCTGGCCTCTAGCACAGCCTTAGGGCTTATGTCATTTGCACTGACAGATAGAAATGCCCAAGGAGCTGCTCTTCCAGAAAGAATCACTCCATGCCCACTGCTCAAGCCCCTTCCACCCCTGACATACCGTCACGATGTCTGGAGTTGGCAAAAAGTCACTGTTTACTTGCATCAAGATACTCCTGCCTGAAGATATCGTTCAGTTCCTTTACATTGCCAGACTGATGCAAGTTGTGAGGGGCAAAGCCTGGATTCCAAATGATTTAAAACATGTTTGCACTAAGAATGCAATGTTCCCACAGCTAATCAAGTCCAAAGGGACCCACAAATGGGATTTTTTTTTTGCCTTATTCACTCACAGCCCAGTGTATAAAGGTAAACTGTCATAAACTGTTGTACAACAAGATTTGTCTCTTCTAACAGTGAATGCTAGTATCAGTTAACTGAAAAATGGTAAACTCTGAAAATTGAGGAGCAGATGTGCTACCCATTCTGTTGGCCTTTCCATTATATGGCGGTACCTCACAAAGTGGCAGGACAGACAGCTATATGTAATAACCTCCTGAATAACCAGATCTTGTAAGCCAGAACACTTAGAAACCACCTTCTGACTAGACATAAACAGCTGCTTGTCTCGTTCAAGTGTATCAGCTGCTATTTGAAAACTTGCTTCCTCCAAACCAGACTTGCAAGTGAACACACATTCTTTTCAATTTTTTGTGTCCTTATTGAGTCACACCTCACTTCACGTAACCTCGGGGCTTCAACTTGATTTGTTTTGCTTATTTATTTATTTATTACTCCTGTAGAGACCTAAAAACCCAGCTACACTGACTTCACTCTGCAGGTTAAGTAGGAGTAACAATGTAGTGCACTGAGAGCTAAGCCACAGATTTCTTTGGAGTCCTCTCAAATTGTTTGATAAAAATACCCATTGCTAACACAGAGTGCCACTACAGTATTATTGTGTTCACTATGATCTCCCAAACTGCAGACGTCAGCCCATGTGGAGACACAGCAGCAACCGTGTCAATGCTAGCTGTTCTTTTACATTTAAAGGAATCCAAGTTCAAGAATTTATTTATATAAGATATTGTCTGTAAAAATAGCCATCCAAAAAAGCAGGAGACAAGTGTTTTTAAAGTTTTGAACCAACAATTATGCAAAATGTGTAGGAAAATTATGTGTACACTCTGTTAACATTTGCCAGAACACAGTATTTCTTTCCCAGCTTGCTAGCTTAACTGACTTAGCTGAAGTAAAGAGGCAAACAGAAATTTCTTCTTCCTTTGGTCTCAACAAGTGCGCTTTTAGCTGTGGATTACAAAGCGTTGTGTGAGTCACGTCAAATAGTGGTAGAAATCCACCACCTTCACCTCACTTTCTTTAGTCCAGTGAGTGATCAAGGGGTGCTGAGAGACAGCAACTGCATTTGATCATAGCGGATTGTTCTCACTCACCCTGCCGGCTGCATGGAAACACTGGCAACCATACGAGGAAATAATAAGTGCTAAAAGGGGCAACGATATGTTGGGAGAAATGAAAAGAGAGAGCCATAAACCACCCTTTTGTTAAAAATAAATTTGTAGGTGATGATTGTGACAGGTGCCTACCACTTTTCGAAAGCGTTTTTAGTATAATCTCACGGAACTCTCCTTCTGCCTGCTGCACCCACCTGTTGCCTCCCATACTAAACACGTGTAATAAGGGCTCCAGGGTAGACATGGCATTTTTTATGTGATTGTAGTAAGCCTCATGGGATGAAACTGCAATAAGTATAATAATTAATGCAAATAAGATATCAATTAATATTACAAATTTATTAATAGTATGAGGTCAGGAAGAACAGGTGATGAACAGTTAAGCCTGTCATTAGGGATGGTATTTTTGTTGCATGTGACCTTTTTTTAACAGGATAATATAATGTATCTTTTTTTACAGTCTTGTAGAGCAAACAGTCTGTGTTGCGGTTTGACAAAGCTTTAAGAGATTTTTTTAGATTGTCTAGTCTTAGATGTATCCTTGCCCCTCCCTTACCCAGGCTGTCTATGTGTGTAGACATATAAGACAAAGAAACTACGCAAGCTTGACTTTTCATTACTTGGCATGAATCTAACACAGCTTTAAGTGAAAGCAAGCAGCAGAGCTACAAAACTATTGCAACATATGGTTAAATAAGTGGGCTTACTTACATTTATTACATATAGCCATATTAGTCTTAAACATGTATACTGTGATGGTGTCCAAAGACCCCTATCAAAGTCAGGACCTGAGTGGAGATAGATAAGAAAATCTCTCTCCCAGAGAGTCTATATTCTAAATGTCACACAAGAAGATGAAGGCTGAGAAGGATATGACCTGTAAATAAATGAACATGACGATGACTGACACAGTTTTATTTATTAAATATGTTTGTTGTTGCTGCTTTTCCCTAGATAACTCATCCTGAGGAATTATCTAAGAAACCTGCTGAAAATAATTAGCAGAAAAAATATCCATAGCAGATGAGGCTTTGAAAGCTTTTGATAGATACTGTCTAGGTCAGTGAATATTTTGCAAGTGAGGAGTTTGATAGCACTAATGGAAGTCCACCTGAGCCCCTACTGATGATAATACTACCAGCAGACACACTGATAAATTATAATGGGCACAGCAGCAGCAGCAGCCACTCCAGAAACATCCTTAAAGTGAATTTCCTTTTAATGGCTGGGAAGACAAATGGCTCACATTTTGTCATTGGATTCCTCCTCTTTCAGAAAATTGCCAATAAACTTCCTGTTCTTAGCTGAAGATTTGGCAGTGACTTGGATATAACAAATTTAACCCATTCAGTGGCTTTCATCTGTTTATTTATGTCAGTTATTTGTTCAAACTCTTCTTCTTAAGCCAACCGATCTTATGTCTTTTCCTACCTGAAATTAAGATATTTTTTTTTTAAATGCCTCACAAACTGAAGTAGTGTTTCTGAGGAGAGCAGACTCCCGTAAAGTCATTATTTAGGAGTGACTGCCTGTACTGAAAGTACCTAAATTCACGAGGTATTTTTCATTTTGATTTGGGAGTTTCTTTCTGGTCTTCCCACACCTACTGAGCATGAACAGCTTGTACTTAACTCTTCCTAAACCCACATAGAACCTCAGAGCATTAACTGTGGACATACAAACATCACCAAATTTATGTGGTTTAATGATCTACCTTGCACTGGCTGAGCTTGCGTGCTTTGTTAACACTCTGATTTTCTTTCACTTAGCAAACAGTTGCAACAGCCGCAGTCCGAGACACTATTCCCCCATCCCAAGTTGTTTGCTCTTGTTCTGCTGATGAAGACTATCCTTGCAGCCAGTGTGGTAGAACAAATATTCCTTTTCTCTTACAGGTTAGTTTAAACTGCTGTTCACTGCTCACTTAATCTAGTCTGTTGCCTTATCCTAAGTGCATATACACGTATGCAAAATTTTCTTCTGCTGATTTAATTTCAGGGAATTATGATATCTGGCAGAGAGAGGGTGCTAAAGCTGGAGCTAGTTTCACCAGTCCTTGTCTATAAATGCCTTTAGCTCTTTTAATTACAAAGTAAACCATGTTACTTGGAATCTGTGTGAAGGAAATTGCCCCACATTTGGGATGGGCTAACAACATGATAACAGACAGATGGCTCAGCTGGCAGGTAGAACTTGACAGCGTTCTCACAGCTTGGGGATCTCACCCTCAGGTCCTGTAAGTGGCTTGATACTTGAGTCGCTTTCAAATAATGTCTATGCATCCCCAGATCTTATGAAAGTCACTGTCAAAGATATGAACGCTTTCAGAATTGCCTGGTCACTACATAAAAGCTCTTTTTCCTCAGGCATTCATTTAGAGAAGTTAGACTTGGATTCAATGCCTTCCTCCATCTGCAGAATTTTAAAAATATATTCTCAAGAGACTCAGTACAATAGAGGTTAGTTTATGTAGAAAGCACTCTCCACATTCAAACTGAAACTGTACTTTGGGTAGAAAAAGAAACAAGGTTATTTTGGCCAGGAAAAACATGAATGATATAATCCAGTGAGAAGTGCATTTGCAAATAGGTATCACTACCTACTACTGAGACTACCTTTATGTAATTATTTTGCAAAGAGGAAAATAATTCCAACATTTCTGATCTTCTAATTGTCTCTCTTTGTTGTCTAAAATCAGGAGATTTTTCTAACAACTTCCAAGAATGGTTTTTGCAGAAAACTTACTTGTCGTTTGAAGCTTGCAGCTACAGTGTTCTTTTGAAGTCCCCAGGTCTTTGAGCAACATCTTATAGACCACCAGTTGTCAAAGGAGTTACCTGCAGAGCTATTATGCTTGGTTTTGAACATCCAGATCCTTAACATTGTGACTGCAGATGAAACCTAAGTTGCTAGAGAGAGCTGACTTGTGAAAGAATGTGAGCATTAGCATTAGGTATTTAGGGACTACATTTAATTTATCTTTGCTTTCATTTAATGATATTTCTGCTCTCCTTCCTGTGCTATTCAAGTGCAGTTAAAGGTGCACATACATACTGGTTAACTGGTTTTTGTTTCTTACACGGTGTTAGGCATATGCTTTTCTGTAATCCTTAAATTATGCTATAAATAATTCTTTCTAACATTAATAACTTATCAGTGTGCGTAGCACTTTAAAACTAAAAAGGTTACACAGAGCCTGCAAGGTCTGGCTCCAAGGCACTTTTTGTCTATATCTAATCTGAAAATGAAAGGAAGCAGGGATGGATAACTAGCCTCTGGTTAGCTCAGTCTTTCATGTCAATGAAAGTTACAAATCACATTTGTCGAGATCAAATCTACAGGTATGTAGGGCAAGCTGCACTTTCAGTGTTTATGTGAATGGTACGTGGAATTACCTCCAAAGTATTAATCTGAGTCAAAATCTAACCTTATAAATATTTTTAAAAGGGTTGATTATGTAGCAGAGGGAATAATTAGGCTTATTATTGAAGTGGACACAGTTTTGTCTGTTTGACTGCAGTAGGAGCTTTTTTAATACTATTAATCATATTAACTACCATTCCACTCAAGAAATCTCATTGCTCTGTACCTGTATAACACCTAATGTAGAACATACACCAGTCTGTCCTTCAAAGACACTGACCTAAATGGCAATAGGGACATAGGCTGTGAGTATGTTTAGGGATTGTCTTGACTCACTATAGTCATAAATATCACCTCTGGCCTTGTGCAGCATTAATTAGATGCTGTGGTTTCTGGGCAAAGTGCATGGAAAGAGCAAGTCTTCAGCTGTCCAGAATATATTCCACAGAAATACGCTGTACAAGCTTTTTGCATATTTCCAAACATGCAAAATGAGAATAACCATTAAATTAATCTAATTATTAACTTATCCATGCCTGAGTGATATTTTGAAGATCAAAGACACTACGCTATAGAAATTCTGTTATTGTGGTGTTGTCAGATATTGATCAGGAGTTTGCCTCCTTAATTAGGTCTAGTTTCAGATAAAAGGAAGGACCTTGTTTTGAATAGTCATGAATGCAAAGAGAGGGTATCCAAGAACTGGAGTCAGTGTCCTCTTCAGTGTCATCACTGGCAACCCATAAAGATATTTTATTTTGTGTGTGAAATAAAGCTAAACAAGCACACTGATAACAGAGGGAGAATCTTCACACAACAAATTATTATCTTTTTTCATAATTTTTCTCTTTTTGTTGTGGAAAAAACCAGAAAAAAATCTAAGCAGCTAAGATCTTAGTAAGGATCTCAATGGAAACACTAAGTAATTGCAGGAAAAGTTCACAAACACTGTCTATAGTGAAAAATACCAATGACAACCAAAGAACTTTCCATAGATGTTAGGAAACATTTACGTATTGTAAATTGGTCTCTTGATAGAATGATACACATATTAAAATTGAGAACACAGGTCACACTTGAAGGAGAGGATGCATTCTTGTAAAACAGGGAAAAAAAGTTGAAATCATGATTAGTAACTAGGAACACAAGTTTCTAGCCCACATAGAAGCCAAGACCAAATTATTACAAATAAAAATTAGAGTTCAGAGCAAAATAATGCATTATTACGAGTCCAATGACAAATTCATATCCTATTCCAGAGTTTACAGTTTTAAAAAGGATATTGGGAAATGGTGAAGGTTGAGAAAAGCCTTGCAAGGATGAGTCACAGTCTGGAAAGCCTGCCTTGTAGTAAGAGACTAACAAAACAGAATCTAATTATCTCAACAATAAGAAGGTTAGAGGATTGACTAATCATGATCTGTAAAGTATGTAAGTTGAAAAAAGAAGTTAATACTAAAAGGCTCTTTAATTCGATAGACAAAGCCAAAGTGAAGCTCAATTTTGTAAGACTGCAAGTCACAAATGTGATTTTGACAGTGAGAGCAACTGGTAAAATTTACACAGATGTTGCAGAATTTTCACTATGTGAAATATTTACCTTTTTTTTTAAGGAAAAACACACTTTAGTAACAGTAACTAGACGGCTTTATGAAAAGGAAAAAAAAAACCAAACAACCAACAAAACCAAAACCAAAAAGTCAAACCCAACAACAAACCAAACTGTTGAAGCACTTAGCATAAATTGTATGAAAGATCTCTGTAGATAATTATAATGGTGTTTTCTAGCTTTGACTTTACACAAGGAAATCCAGAGCCCAGCAAGTCCTTCCACTTTTCCAGGATTGAAATTTGGCTCTGTTAAAGTCAATGTCTGTATCCCCCTCATGAAGTCTAAGGTTGCATCTCAGAAGTTGTATAACAACAAATTCCTCCGTTTTGCTCTCTGAAAGAGTGCTAAATAGGTGAAGTGATCTTTCTGAACTATTAGCTATGTCTACAATATTTTACCTTTGGACCTTCCTCAAAAGGAGAAAATAACACTTAAAGCTTAAGTAGAAAATGCTAAGGAGAATGCAATTAGAATGTAACTAAAAAGTCAGGCACATATTGTGGCAAACATCATATCTTTGGGAAGGTCTAGTGAGTATTTGTTCTCACAGTACACTGTTCTGAAATTATCATACTGGCCATACAGGTGAGACTCTACAACATATTTCTGATTTATCTGACATATAGAAAAAAAAAAAAGTACAATAAGCATTTCATTTTGCTATAAAAGAAAGATTTTGAATTTGAAAATATCCATGTGATTTTTCTGGGTGCTATTTTTGTTAACCTGTGTAATTTTCTGTGAAAATAGTTGCAGATCATCTTTTACTTTTATCAGCAAACCATAGGAAGATAAGCCACACAGGAAACACATTTCTTTCTGGAAATTTAGTAAACAGCATTTTGGGGCTACTCAACTAGGAAACATTTACTGTTTCCTCCAAATCTTAATTTTCTGCATGTTCATTTCAGAAATTTCACTTTTTCCTGTTTACTTGGTGGACCTGGTGGACTCATTCTATTTCTTTTTAACTCCTTTCTATTCTGAAGTTTTGCATTAATTTCTTCTGCAGTTCTCATCTACTTGAAGTCTTAAAAAGGCCTATGCCTGCTGTATATTATCCTCGTATCCAGCAAGTGAGCTCACCCAGTGACCTGAAGATTCATTGTGGATTTCAGTCCACCTAAGACGAGCCTTTTGCACCATGAAGGTAGTGAAAGATTCCAATCCAACTACATAAAGTGTATTAGAACCATACTGGTTCACCCTTGCATGAAGGGGAATGGAAGTCTGTTGGCGTTATATTTGAGCAAGAAGACCAAGCAGAGAACAGGGAGGTACAAAGAGTCAATTGCTGTTCAAGCCATTGTAGAAGTTCCTGTTCTGCTCCAAGTTTGCATTTTTAATACAAACTGTTCGGAATGAATAGCTAACCCAACAAACAAAATTTGTGAGGCATTTCTTTCTTTCTTTCTTTCTTTCTTTCTTTCTTTCTTTCTTTCTTCCTGCCTTTCTTCCTTCCTTCCTTTCTTCCTTTCCCTTTCCCCTTCCCTTCCCTTCCCTTCCCTTCCCTTCCCTTCCCTTCCCTTCCCTTCCCTTCCCTTCCCTTCCCTTCCCTTTTCTCTT
This sequence comes from Pterocles gutturalis, assembly GCF_000699245.1. Classification (NCBI taxonomy): domain Eukaryota; kingdom Metazoa; phylum Chordata; class Aves; order Pterocliformes; family Pteroclidae; genus Pterocles; species Pterocles gutturalis. Next base: position 2,242 of record NW_010127493.1, on the reverse strand, counting down.
TCCTTTTCTTCTTTTCTTTTCTTTTCTTTTTTTCTTTTCTTTTCTTTTCTTTTCTTTTCTTTTCTTTTCTTTTCTTTTCTTTTCTTTTTTCTCCTCTTCTCTTCTCTTCTCTTCTCTTCTCTTCTCTTCTCTTTGATAAACAGTTATACTTTCTTGCTATTAATTTGAGGATCAGTATGCAACACGCCATAGCTGATCTAGAAATGAACTTGCAGAAATTTTAGAGTGGTTGGACATGGGATACCGAATCATGCCCTAGCTTGAGTGACACGAAAAGCGGTTGCATGGGATGGAACCCAGCAGAGTTTGGCCTGTCTCAGTCAGGCTGTCATGTACTGTGACTTCTTTAGATTTCACTGTTTACAAGGGGAGTCAAGTTGGGTTAATGCTAGAATACAATGCCTCCTTGTAAGAAGTGATGGTGTTACTTAGCAAATAGCATTCTTGTCTCTGAATGATTGCTCCTGGACTCCTGCTTGCTGTTATAAATATGCAGTGGATTGCTGCAGATACCCCCCCAAATAAGCCACAGTTTCCAATTGTATGTTTAGCTTTTTGAAAGTGCATTCCACTCTTCTGACCAAATGCCTTTTAGTTAAATCCTTTGATCATATACTTGCATGCAGTCTATGGAAAGTTTCGCTTTATTGCTGTGTTTCAGAGTATTTGGGTCATAGTTGCAAACACTGGCTGTAAACATTAGAGATGATCCTCTGGTAACCTGTAATAAATTTCCTCCTGATGTATTACAACACAGGTGGGAGATCATTATTCAGATTAACTAGTGCATACTTTAATATCCTCCAAATTCATCTTTTAAAATGCATGACATACTCATCAAAATAAAGACTGTCCTGCAAAATTTGGGACAGATGGCAGTGCAAGATGACATCTTTTCTAAATGTGTCAAAATGTTCACTCAGTCAAGCAATATGATTGGTTGCACATTCTTGGTGCATTATTAAAATAACAAAAGCAGTAAAATTCACTTGCAGGAACACCTGCTGCTAAAGTCACTTAAAATAAGTGAGGCAATTAATATAATTAACATAAAAATAATTGTTTAATGGACAAATAGCTTAACAGTTTAATGTAGCTATTGCATTGCTTAAAATGTTCTGAGTCAGTGGATTACACCTGTACTTAGATTTACAACATTCAAAACCAAAACATGCCTTCCTAAGTGATACTGAAGGAAGCATCCTTCATACCATATAACAAAACACTATATAAGAACATACACACAACAGGCCTACTGTTCTCTGCTAAATGGTATCTTTAAATCAGACAGTATATATTCCTTTACCACTTGAAATAGGAGAGCATAGAAGCGATTGATAAGCTCAATATCAGAGCCAGAATTCAGATTTGAGACAACAAAGCACTCTCTGCTCTATTCTGAGGATCTGATGTGATGGTAGAAACAAAGCTTCTAGAAAAGATGAGCTTTTTTTTTTTTATTATTTCTTTCAGCATTTGAAAATGCCAAAGACTCAGCTTATGAAGTCTCATCTAAGTCTTGTGGCAGGAAGTCTCATCAAGGCATTAATATGATTTTTGTTTCAAATTATGGAAAGATCCTCAAGACCCCTGTATTTTGTTCTCTGCTTTGTTCTCAGAGAACTTGGCCAGTCCTCACCTGGTCTCAGTTCAGGATCTCAGGCTCTGGGTAATGTGAAATGCTGTTACTAAACTGATCAAAACAACATGCTGTGGAGTGAAACAAGGCATATCTGTTGCATGCCTGAGCACATATTTGCTACACCACCCTCAGTCTGAAATTACAGGAACCCAGAGACCTTGTGTTGTAGCACTTAGCAATAACCACTGGGTCCCCTCTTTGGCCCTCGCACTTGACCTCCACAACAGTGGTTGGCTAACTAAAATATGGACATTAAATAACTGGTCTGCTTTTGAAAAAAAAAAGAAAAAAAAAAAGCAAACCAAACCTGTTTACTACAATTGGGCACTGGACAAATGTCTGCTTTGCTATTTTTGTATGGGAGGAAGGGGGACAGGCACAAAACGCTCCAGTGGTCGGTATGCTATTACCCTGTAGCTCCATGTAAACGGATGTGGGTGAATATGGTAACAACAGGCTGGTCCTGGAGAAACCGAGGCTTTAAGGGGTTAACAAAGACTGCACTTGCTGTAGGCGACCAAGGAGCAGGTAGAACGTCAGCCTCAATCGTGTGATCCCCCCCGGACACCCACCCACACGCGTGTAGTTCTCGGTGTGCGA
>NW_010127492.1:0-8503 GCF_000699245.1 Pterocles gutturalis | reverse complement strand
TCCGGCCAGGCTAAGGTGCCCCAGCACCCTGAGAACCACGCGCAGGAGATGCAAGCACTGCTGAAAGGATGCAAATGCACAGCTGGATGTCAGCATCGTTCAGCTTTCGTTTTTAAACACTATGTCTCATAGTAACTTTAAAACAGTATCTATCCTTTGGACAGGCAGCCTTTCCAGGCGCAACCTCCTCTGCTCAGCTCTTCGGGAAGCACAACCATCTCTCCACAGCCAGGATCGTGCCATTTGGAAACCCCAGAACAGTTTCTACTGAACAACACTTCAACAACAAGGCTGAAGGTATCCTCAATGGACAGAAAAAACTAGAAGCCGCTAAGGGAGCTGGTGATAGTCAGCCCACCACAGCGCTGAGCAAGAGACTGGGTGGTACCCATGAGATGGGGAGCCTGATCCGAACCAGCAAGGAAAGGGACCAGTGGCTCTCTAGCCCCTAGGTACAGGGAATAAACAGTCTGATGGACAAGGAGCACAGTCTGAGAACATCTGCTGCAACAATGTCAACCTTCAAAACTGTGGAGGGTTCCCTAAAAACCTGTGGTTTGTTGGGAAGGAGGCTGGGGTTTCATTTTATGCTTACTTGCCTCTTGTTTTTGTCTTAGTGGATAACATTCATTTCCAGTAACCGTCGACCAAAGTGGAAAAGGAGTATTTAACAATAAAGAGCAAGAATCCATTATGAGTAATGGCAACCCGTGTGCTTTTATGAAACAATAACACACCAACATAAAATAAATCAGTGCCTTTTAATTTAACAATGTAAATTACCCTCCCACCTGCTGTGAATCTCCGTCAGGAGAAAAAGCTGGCTGCATATTTACCGAGCTGTCTATCCCCGTCTCATTCTGAACTGGCCTAATGCCCTGGGGTTAGACTGTAGGACTCTGTCATCTCTTGCACTCGTATGACCTAAGAAAGGGAATGTGGCCTTTTTCCCACAAGCCCAGAGTGAGAACATCATAAAAGCTGAACTTTAGCCCCCTTTTTGGGCAGGCAGCACAATAGCAAGGAGGATGCTGTTACTCCCTGGAGGCTCTGCTGCTGAAAAACATCACCAAGCTCAAGTAAAAGGTCAGTAGTTAGGATTGCATCTCTTGTTTTCTTCAGTTTTCCTCCTCCGTCAAAGGCAGTTAAACATTCTTTGCGCACCCCCCTCCCTCCTTCTGAGAAATGCAGGAAGGAAGTGCTTGCAAAATAGTTTAATTTAAAAGAAGGCACAATCACACACGCAGCAAACACTGCCTCGCGCTCGGAGCAGGCCATTTCTATTGCCTCACAGTTCCCACTGAAACACAAACGAATCCCTGCAGCGGCAGAGCTGCTCCTCCCTCCCCGCACACACCCAGAGGCTGCGTGTTTCCTCCCAAACCCTTTTGTTGAGGGGCAGACACCTTGGGTGAGAAGATCCGCAGCTACGTGCTGCAGGCAGCCCCCTGCCCCTGCAGAGCACACCCCACCCCGGGGCTCTCGCCAGGCTGGAGAAGGGATGTCTGCCCACAGAAAAGGGGCTGGGGAGGGAGGAGGCAGAAGCCCAGACATCTCTCCAGGTGCTGCATGGTCACAACAGGCACCGAGAGGCAGTAACGCGGTCCTGGGCTACAGGTTTCACCACCAGTCTTTCTCATAACTAGTGCTTGGTTGATTTCACAGGATGTTTTTCCTCCTGTGTTTGTTACCTGGACCTTGCTGGAGTTTGTGAAGGTTGGTGGGGCTGGTGGGTTTAACCTGACCCTTGTCTTCGCTGGCTTTATGTGAAAGGACCAGCATGGGAGGAAACTGTCCTTATGCTCCATCCCTGTTTGCAAAGAGGAAGGTAGAGACCAGCAGGCAATTCATAGTAAACTTTGTTATGGATCCGTTTGCGTTGCGTGACCACATGGCCAATCTAAACCTAATCCTTCCCAGTCATACAGCGCTTTCGCACCCCTGGGCAAACTGCATTCACAATCACAAGCCAACATCTTTGACTTTTCAGAGACTTTGGCAGTCCTGAGGACTTGCCTTCCCTTGTGCCATGAACCATGACAGCCACCAGCACATGTCAGGAGGGGCTCGCAAGTCCCTGCCTGCTTTCACTTCTTTGAGAATCACCAGTGCTCCTCGCCACAGCCTCTCGAAATAAACACCTCGGCCGCTCGCAGCTTCTCCCGGCGCAGCAGCGCTCTTGCTCGGCGGTTTCAGCAAACCCGATCATGTTACTGCCGTCCCGCGTTCCTTACATTGCTCGGCTAGCATGCAGTGGATTGATTTCAAGTTGGCACTCTTGCACTCAAAAGGGACACTGTCAACAAATCACAGTCCCGGCTCTTTGTTTTTAACCCCTTGCTGTCACAGTGCATCATTAGATTAATCAAATAAATAAGAGCTCAGTGCATGCAGCGACTGAGCAGAATTGTACCCACTGCCCTCTAGAGCAATGTCTTCTTCCTCCCAACAGGATGACCAGGACAAGCAAAGACACAATAAATTATTTTCTAGAAGGAAATGAAGAAATTTTGCATGCTGTTAATGTGAGCACTTTCCCATGTACAGTCAAGCAGCTTCACAAAGGGGAAGATTCATACTTTCACAAAACAGGGAAATGAGACTGCCAAATGCCACAAACTGTCTGGGGACTTTGGGTCTACGGCAGGACCTGAAACTGGGTTGCTGAGTTTTGCTTTTTTTCTTTTCAAGTTGACAACTTCAATTGACAGCATCTACCCTCAGCCCTGACAGCAGGGAACCCTGACTGTTCCCAGTTCTAGGTCATCGCCCTGATGGGTAAGATTTTGGGTTTGTTACTGTTTTCATAAACTTACAGCTATTACTGCAGTTTATTATCCTTCCCACTCCCTGTAACTTTTACCTTTTTTTTTCTTTTTCAACTGGTGTTATACATGTGCATTTCTGGTAGATTTACAAAGAATTGTTAGCATTTCAGAAATGCCTTTAGATTTTAAATGAGAACTCCATAACACTGCATTCTGTAAAGGCCTTAAATAACAATTTCTGTCCCACAGAGTATTGTAAAGGCACTTAAGGAGCTTACTCCCCACCCCATGTCTGTTGCAAGCCCAGACAAAGGACAACAAAAATGTGAAACAGAGAAGGAACGGAATGAGCCCAGAAAGGCACATCTGGCTGGGCAGACGAGGTGCCTGTATAGGTAGCCAGCATGGAGCTGGGGAATTTTTTTTGCTTATCGAGACTGTTAAGAGTTACACACTGTTTTTTGCATGATAAAAAAGTATAAGAAGCATAAACTGCACTGAAAGATGTGTTACAAATAAAACCACCGCATCGGCTAGCGTGCATGTGGGGTCAGAGTGGCCAGATTTCAGCAGTACACAAAGTCTTCACCAATCACTTCCACAACTCTCCCCTAAAAACCTTATCAGTAAATCAGTCACGCTGCAGGAATCACTGACAGCAGCCTTGGCCAGAGAGAAAAGGCAGAGGAAAGGCTGAAGGAAACCTGTAGTGACAGTTAATTCAGAAGAAACATAACCCCACTAAATATTATTTTCTAATTATTTTCTAATGCTATGAGCAACTGCTGAAATCTTGCCATTAAGCTGGACTCCGACTTGAATTTTACCCCAAACCCTCCAATGGCCCAAACAGAGAAGTCCTGGAGGTGTTTCAGTGCCACACGAATTTACGAGCTGATGTGCTCAGCTGACTTGGCCGTCTGGGCTCAAACACAGAGTACAGCTCAACACGGAGAGCATCCGTTTGAAACAAGGAGGATAGGTGTAACTGCTGGGGTGGCTGAGAGTCTTTCCACCCCCCTTCCTCCTTTCCCACGTACAAACCAGTCCTCTTGCTGCTGGACACAACCTATGAGAGGGTAGCACTGGAGTATCTCAGGCCAAAGAACAATAGGATGGCTTCCAAAATACCTCCTGGAAAATGCCGAGTGAGAACATGGTACTGCAGACAGGCCTCTGCCTGTGCGGATGCTCACACCCACAAAGACTGAGTGTGCAGCCTTACACACAGAGCATTCAAGCTGGAGGTTTAAGGAAAATTAAGCCTCAAATATTGAAAAGTTGTTTCTGTCAAGTTAGACTCTTGATATTCTGGCATACCCAGTTGTACAATAGCATCATACAGTGATCTCGAGAGGTGTTTCAGTGATTGCTCATCACCTCTTAACAGCTGATCGTTGCAGGGTTTTGCTATCGGAACCAAAAGGAAATTCCCAGCTCAAAGTTGGCAAGAATACTAAAGCCATGCTGGAAAAAATAAAACCAAATAAAAAAATAAAAGCTGGTTTAAAGATTGGTTTAAAAAAGGGTACAGAGCAGACAGGTCTGAAAATACTACCTAAATATTGTAACGCAGCTGTTAAACAAAACCAGCAATACAAGAAAATGATCCCAGCTCAGGTCTGAGCCTTTTCTAGGAGAGAAGCACAGAATCCCACTCAGTGAAGGGCGGAGGTGATTCATTTAAAGGTGAGGCCTCCACCTTAGTTATTTCCTCCTCCTTTAAGGCATCACAGAGAGCTTTTCCCCAGCACTGCCCTACCCAGGACCTGACAGAACCCTCTGTCTCCACGCCAGACACCAGCCACTTCCTTCCCCCGTGCCCAGACACATCCCCAGGACCAGAGCAAGTCCCCTGTCTGTGCAGGAGCTTCTTTACTAAACATCATCTCTTGTTTTTTCCTTTTTTCCTTTGTTAAGCTGCTGCTTCTAAAGGGGAATCTGGATGGTGGAAGCACTTGATTACAAAGGGAAGGGCAGAAAATCCCCAGTAACCTGCTGTCAGACACAGCCTATGGATCAAACCGGCTCGTGCACAAATCCCGGCTGCTCACACTGCCTCCAAAGTGTTTATGCGAGACGTGTGTTTTTCCCCTTGCGCTGCCGCGATTGTTTGGCCGGGCCGGGTGATGGATGGTGGAGAAGGTTGTGTCTGGAAATGTGCTCCGAAGCCGACAGGAAGCCGAGGGGGCCTTTGCCAGCACTTCCTTCCTTTATACACGGGGAGGACAGAATGGGAAAAACCTTGGCTGGCTCTTACCCTGAGAAAAGTGCTACCCTTCCAGCTGGATTACAGTAAAAATATTTTAATCTTTCACAAGATTATAATATCCTTCCTCTCTAAGTATAGCTACAGCGGTAGCAAGGCTCAGATAATGAAATGAACCGACAGCGTAAACCTTACTCAGTGGCTACACAGGGCTGGTGCTGGAGGCTGAACAAATGGAGGTCCAACCTGGAAGATCCCTGTCTTCAGCCAAGATACAAATCATCAGTGGATCAGACCTGTCTAACCCAGTAGCTTGACCCCAACAGTAACCAGTAGTAAGCACTTTGTGGAAGGTGTAAAATCCACACCAGTAGTACATTGGAAATGTGTCCCTCTTGTCAGCTTTGTTCCTGTGCCTCTTCTGGAGAGCAGATCTACACCCAAAGCATGATGTTTATCACCCGTACAAAAAAATCACATTGCAATGAGCAATCTATGAACATTCTGACCACAGTTCTACACCTTTCCCATGAGCACCCAGGATGGTCTGTGTCATAGCGACCTTCCTTGAATGTCTTTCCAAAGACCCAGCCTCTGGGTCCTTTTGTGGACGATTCATGAATCTGCATGACATCCTGACATGTAACCATCATCTGTTCACAGCAATAAAAAAATGTGCAGAGTATTAAAAAATAGATGTTCCATGTTACCACAGGAATTTTCTGAAATTTTTCCATTCTTGAACTCCTAGATTCAAGCCCACAGACAACAGCAAGACCCTTAGTTTAGACAGGTGTTCAGAACCCCAAACTCATCAACCTGCTCTGCCTACAGCTATATGGACTGTGACAGCAAGAGCATGGCACAAGGGCGGTGGCTGTAAGGACCACCTTCCTCGCTATCCCAGCAAGGGGTTACCCCAACAATTCCCTCAGGCAGATACAGTCTGGATGAGTCTACCCCCAAGACTCCCCAAGAGTCTAAAAAAGGGAGGAAGAAATTATCAGGGTTCTTGACAGCAAAAGAAAAATCCCCAAACCTGTGAGCAGAGAGCTCTCATAACAGCCTCTATTTCTGAAAAAGGAATCAGACAAAAAGACCCCACCCATTAACAAAGAGTGGGGAACAATGGAAACTGTCAAAAAATAGCCCTCACGTCAGAACTAAGAATGCCCCTTTACACATCCAAAAAAGCAGAGAGCTGAGCAAGAGCCGGGGAGGCTGTCAGGAACTGCTCCTGGCTGACACGCCTCCCGGGCCCTTCTCCCTGCAGAAACTGCCAGAAGCGCTGGATGATACTGAATTCCAACAGCCAAAGATGGGGATGGAAGAGGAGAGGAAATTTATGGCAGGACTGAGCCAGAATAAGTAACAAATTCCTGTCCGTTCAATCTCTCCAGCAAGGATGCTAACACCAAAACTTTGTGGGATATACATGAAAACAGCATGGGTACGCATCTTCCCTGGGTCTTACTTTATAGGGGAAAGCAATTACAAAAGCAATTAATGAGAAAACTAACTATGGATAGAATCTGGATGAATTGTGTAACATCTAGTAATAAAAATCATGTGTTCTTCCAAGTTGGTAAGAAGTTATAAAAACAGTTGTTATAAAATGTTTCAACCTGGAACACAATTCTAAGAACACTGCTATCTAGATGTAGGCCAGGAAACCTCAAAGATCTAGTAACCTTCCTGGCATGCAATTTAGCACTGAATTCACAGGTTTTGCTCTATTTGTGACTCAGCGTTCTCCTCCAATAGCACTAAGGAAAATAAACGGAAAGCAAAGCATGCTGAACAAACAGGAGAAGACAGGCAAACACTTGGACAAGCAGAAAACTCACCAGTGGGCTGATCACTTGAGTCACTGTCCTGATTCATCCTCCCGAAGGCGGCACCAAATCAGGATGCTTAGTGGTCTACAGCTCAGAGTTGGTAGCCCAAGCTCTTGCTTCTGAGAAGAAAAAAAATGTAGTGTTACTATCAAACTGTAGGAACTTCACCCCGTGTGACAAAGGAAATATCTGGTGTGTGGTCTGTTGCCTTTGAATCTAAGAAAGATAGTGGAGAAACTGTGTACATACACAACTTAGCATAGAAGTCGTAGAACATTGCCTGAAGATCAGAGAGCTAAATAGTGAATTGGCGAATTAAGTCAACCAAGAAACACTGAAAAGTGGCATCTGAAATCTCATGCAAGTTAAAACAAGATGTAGTTAAAACAACATCTGGATTCCTGGAATAGGTCAAGATCAGCGTTCAGATTTCAATTGCACAAACAGGAGTCTCTGACACTGTTTACTTGATTAAGCAAACAAAAAACCAGACCTATCTAACCTCAAACTGGACAAACAGTCCACGTGAAAGCCTGTTTTTGCCACAGCTAAACAGCTCCTCCTCTTTGTTTGCTTGCCCTTCCACTCATCACATCTTGACTGTGGTAGAGTTGGGAACAGAAGCCATGTCTCCCAAATCCCAACCCAGCGCCTTAACCACCACATCCTTCCTGCTGAATCACATTGCAGAATTGTTTATCAGGAAGGAAATTCCCCCTTGAGAGTACTCACTCTGAGTGTGCTGGTGGAACACAAATGCTTAGAAAAATACAAACAGACTAGCAAGAACAACAAGTGATTTGTCACTGTACAGCAGGCTAAAGGTACACATCAGGACATCGGGGCTGTTTGGCAGCAGCAGTGTAAGACAGGCACCACGGGGCAGGACATCGCACAGAATAAGCAGCGCATCCGGATGTCCTCAGATTAATAGTCCCCTGCTCTTCCAAAGATGATACATAACTTTGAAAACATCTATCCCACATTGAGCATTAGGTGTACGTCACTCAGACGGGAATTCAAGAGGTTTAGATTCTTACCATAAGCTGTGAAGGTCACCTTTGGTAGCATCTCAAGTCAAGCTGCTAAGTGCAAGCAGCTATAGCATGGGATCTCGTACTAGCAAAGGACCTTCGCTTTCTTCAAGGTCTTCAGCGAAAAAAAAATATAAATTGTTGTTGTAATTCATTTGTGATCTGTCAGGGGACACAAACCCACTGAAATGGCAAGTTCATGGTCCAGGGCTCTGAAGAATTTGGCTCTGCTCAGCAGTTGGGCAAAGGGGAAGAACCTCCCCACTTGCAAGGAATGCCTTTACAGGTTGTGTCCCGTGAGACCCCACCACAGTAACCAACCCAAACACGTGCTTGGGCAGGTTCCCAGAACTCTGACAAGATTTCTTTTACACTCCCTTTCAGATGTCATTGCACAGAAATTCCTGCAGGACTGACTCTGGAGGGGCAGGGAACCAAACCTCAATCACAGGGTCCTGGGCTGTGTGGTGTGGTGACACGCTGGAGGGAAGGGATGGCATCCAGAGGGACCTGGACAGGCTGGAGAGGTGGGACCGTGCCAACCTCATGGAGTTCAACAAGGCCAAGTGCAAGGTCCTGCACCTGGGTCGGGGCAATCCCAAGCACAAGTTGTTCTCTGGGCAGAGAACGGATTGAGGGCAGCCCTGAGGAGAA
>NW_010127491.1:0-25952 GCF_000699245.1 Pterocles gutturalis | reverse complement strand
TGGAAGGTAAAATTAACAGCTTTTCCTGGGAATACTTCCATTACAAAATAGAAATACAGTCTATTTTCTGAAACAACACAATCAGCAAGGAAGTGTCATTCTCATAGGATGTGAGACACAAGACAAAAAAGTGAATACAGTTCCATAAACATATTAGGCAGATCCAGATTTTCCTTTATTAAGAAATAGGCAAAATGTATCAGAATCAGTGAGGACCAGGAAGACACTTAGGACATTACAGAGCAAACTGAAAGTGTCAAAGTGCAAGATCAACGTAACAGACTTAGAGGCAAACTGCAAGTAAAAGTCAATACAAGCTACTCCACAAAAATCATAAATACACCACAAGCATGACACAGAACTTTTTTTGAAAAAGCAAAAGGAAGGAAGATGTGAGACAAAGAAGCTAAGGAAAAAAGGCAGATACGAGCATGACAGAATGCTGCTTCCCACAGTTGTAGAAGGAGGAGTGGTATGTCATGCTTAGAGGGACATTTGTGCAACACTATTAGGTTTTACGAGTAAACCAAAATATTCCTGTTTAAATTTCTATCTTTGATGCAGACATCCAATGAATGGAAGAAAAACAGGTACATCAATTACGCCGTTTCCTTCTTTGAGGCTATACAAGTCCTACACAATATTCTATGTTTCAAAGCTGAAAACAGCCCTGGACTAGATGGAGCAAGAGGCTCCATGAAAGAGTTTGAAAGAGGAAGTTATACAGCTATTAATATGTCATATTTCATGACGTCTGTCCTTCACATAAGACAGTATTAATGACAGTATTATAATTGCTTTTGCCCCTATGGCAAACCAGTATCTGTATTTGCACATTTTTGAAAAAGGGTAGAGTAGGTGATATTATCATTTTTTTATTTATTTATTTTTTATTTATTTTAAAATTAGACATATAAAGAGTTATTTAAGCTCTACATTTTATTATCAATAATTTCAGTGAATTATGTAAAACCACTGGAAGGAGTCTGGGGAATTCAATGGTGTAATTTCTCAAGGCAACCTTCAAAATCCTTGTTAAAACAGACAAAATGTCTAACAGATATATTTAAGGGTAGAACACAGGTACTACTGCTAGCATGCTGCTGAATCTACTCACTAGCCAAATTTCAGCACCATCTTGAACCAGTCTACGTTTTTTAAGTAAACTATTTCCCAGTTGGGCAAGACTGGATAAGCATTCACTTCACAACATTTGTATCAGATTTGATGGAATCAAAAAAAACCACAGTATGCAGAAGTACTGCACTTATGCTAGCTTTTATTGGAGAAAAACAAACCAGCCTGCTAGCGCTGAAATGAGCCAGACCTCCAGAACGCCCTGGCATTACAAGCCTCTGCTTGCAACTACAGCAGATATGAGAGTAATATATACCTTGATGATCCATGAGAGTGCGTAGTAGTGGAATGTAGTGTCCTATTAATGTGCTGACCCATATCAGATGGTGAGCACAGGCAGGTATATGTGTATTATCAATGAATTATTACTACTTATGAAGACCATCTGACCAAACAGAGTTATTTCAGGGAAATTTCCATATTTTATAGTCCTTCCAATCAGCAGAACAGTCCCTGCTTTGCAAGTATCCATGACCACAAGGCCAATGCCAAACTGACTGCCAACATATCTTTAGTATGCTGGCCAGTTTCCATGAAGCGAAAGAAACAGATTCTAAAAATATTATCTCATCTGGATGTTCTATGATCTAAGTAATAAATCAAGGTCTTTGTACAGCTGCAAAAATGGGGCTTTCTCCTTGTGATGTTTCTGAGTCTACAGCTTGTTATCCCATATTACCATCGCAGCACTGTCACAACATTTTCATTTTGCGGGCCTAGTCCATTCCTAGCAGCCTATGAAAACGGATAATCAGCCTAGTCCATTCCATTTCTCCACACGGTGCCATTCTGTTGATGTTATTTTGCTGGGTTTATATCGATAGCTGCAAAATTCTGCCTCCATCATCTCCCAACCAATACACTAATTTTGCAATGACCACCTTCAATTTATGATAGTAACTCTTTTCAAAAATAATTTTGATGAATTTTCACTATCCCATTTTTTTAGTAACTCCACTAACACCATTTGTTATCCACTTCAAAACCTGAATAAAAGACAGAAAATGATATAGAGAAGACTAGTGCACCAGTTGCTAATTAAGCTGACAATATTGGTCATGAAAGGTTATTAAAAAGAAGGATACTGAATTGAGAAGCGTGTGCTAAAACATCCAGTGCTCCACATTTATTAGGGATGAAGATGGTCTGCTCCTTAGCAACTGTTGCTTGCTTAAGAGTTGAAAACCACAGTTAGAAAATTGGCATCTAATATAGCATAATGTGTTAGGAAAGGAAGAGTCCTTGAACATCACAAAGGAAACTAACCATTAATACCTTGAAAGTGAAATCCCTCTGACAGACTTATAGCATGGCTGCTGATGAATTTGTGTCTCTGCTGCTTTTATTAGAAGTGACTAGCTACAAATGCCAGTGATTAGAGCTGGCTGTGCTCACTCTGAATGGGCAAGATTTGAGTCAGAGTCAATACAACTCACATCTTAATTTGTCTGTCTGGAAAACAAGATTGATTTGCATCAGGTTGAAACTACAGAGCAAGCTACTTTTACTAATAGAAATGTGTAAAGAAAGGATTTTGAACTCAAGTACAGTCAGGAGCTAGCAAAAAAAAAAAAAAGGATGCAAAAATTATAAAGCTAAAATACCATTATAAGCTTGTCAAAAATCAAATTAACCATCAAGAGATGCAGCAGCTGGTGGACAACAACAAAGTATAAAACATGGCTCTAGGCAATACTAAAAATAGAAAAATATAAACTTGCAAAATCTATATGTCCTTATTGCTTGTATTTACAAAGAACAGAATAATCTTATCAAATCATCAAAAGCCAGGTGACCTCGTGGTGACAGAGGCTCACATTCTTTACTGAGATGACAAGTAACTATGATTTAAAGAGAAACTTTTCTGTGACGATCAATGACTGGGATACCAAGACTAATGAGACTGATTTGGTCATGTTTGAAAGGGAAAAAAAAAACAAACAGCCACATTTCATGGGATTCCATGGTTTCAGCCTGCATACTGTGTATCACATATGCGCAAAATCCAAGTTGATAATGACTCTGGGACATTCCAAATGTCATTAATTAAGAGTGGGCTAACACAATCAGAGAATACATGTTTCTTTCCCCATGGAATAGATGTCTTTGCTGCATTCCAACTCTGCCCTCTGCAACATTTTTACCGAAAAAGCCAGGCAAACATGTTTACGTGTGTATGTGTCTGTGTATGTGTGTGCGTGTGTGTTCAAAACAAGCTACTACTAGCCTACTATTCCCTTTTAATTTGCTGCAATAGGCCTCTGGTTTAGCTAGAAAAGAAACAGTACTAATAATACGAACACAGAGTTGGAAAGACTCACCATGCTACAGTTACTATTTGCTGAAATGCACTTCTTGTCATCACACCACTGGCACCCGTTTGTGTTGGCAGTACAGCTCGCACAGTCTGCATACCGGTAACATCTGTCATCTGCAGCAGCTGTAATACACGTGACAGTCGAAAAGAAACATCGCACAGAAGGAGAATAATACCACATTTTAAACATTTGCTTAGAGCATTTTCTGTTACATCCTTTATTTGAACTCTAGCCATTCATAAAGGTTTAAGTTACTGTAGGAAATTAATTCTATTCAGTTAATAAGATTTAGTTCTTTAAAAATTCCTCTAGTAACAACTATATTTGAAGGTTCATAAGTATCATATCAACTAAAGGAATATTCACTGACTTGCAGCATACAACTCTCTTACATAAATTAAGAGTACCAGAAAATTTCTTAAACTATTCATTCTTCACTCTTTTAATAGAGAAGAAAGATTTCTTCAGATGCAGGTTTCTGATAAAAATATTAGATTGCTATGGAAGAAAGCAAAGGTAAAAGTAGTAAACAAAAAAATATCTAAGATGGATACTAGCAACACAAACATTTTCAGTCTTTATAAATTAATTTCTAAACATAATAATGTTTGTTAAGTCATAGTTCTGCCCTTTCTCTACAAAAACTATTTGTTGAAGAGTTCAAGTTAAATCCTTAACACAAGCCTTCAGGACTTGGACTAAATTTTTTGTTATTTAAAATAGTTTGGGACGCAAATGATTAGTTCTGTTTAAAGGAGGCAAAAATTTGAAAAATCACCATGACCCAAAATAGGAGAATTCCTACCATCTCCCTCACTGATTACTGTGTTTAACTCCTTATGCAGTTTGCCTCCTCTAGTCTTGGGATTGTAAAGTTTAAGAGATTCTCTTGCCAGGGAAGCCTTGCCTTCAGTCCAAGAATTGAACTTTGGAAAACCCACTAAAATTTCTGCTTATACTTTAACATTGACTGTGAGGAGTTTCTCAGTTGACACACTCAACCATGTAACAATTGTGCCAAGTGGTATAAATGAATATATGAGAAATTCTGCTTTTGGCAGAATATTACCACCTGCAACTGGAAGGAATATTACCACCTGAAACTTCATATCCAGTTCAGAAATAAATAAAATCTAATAGAAAAAAGTGTCTTGAAGCACTGATTAATAACAGAGATAATATTTTTTTACAAACATTAAAAGGAGACTGTCAGTTTAATTATATGGTAGTTTGTACACACAGCACACAGCCAAAGTTTGGTTAGCAATTTTATACTGCACTACAAGGAAAGATGCATGTAAAAAATAGCAGGTGAAAGTAGCAGGGATGCATATTCTGTTCATGTGAAGTAAAAGAACACTTTCACAAGCAATTTATTTGTGATAAGCCAAAATACTCGGAACAGGGTGCAACAGTTATTCATAATGCCAAATTGCTGTTTCAAACAATACAGCTACCACAATGCTGCACAGAAATTCACATGAACCCATTCTGACACACGGCAGCAAAGTGCTTGTTTGCCTCAAGTTTGTTTCCAGCTGTGACTATACTATATTCTTCTATACAAATACTCCTGTTTGATAGGTAATCTACTTGAAGCGGCGGTGCTTTCCCTCTCTCTTACTGGTACATACAGACCTAAGAGCACCATATCCCTGCAATGCCAGGTATCACTTGCAGCTCCCATCTGTGCCCTGATTGCTATCATGCATCCTTGGAATGAGAAAAATATGAAGGTTTTTATATATATGTGTACGCACGTATAGATATCTCAAAACAGGAGAAGGTGAAGAAAGAGAAAAATTAATTCAGTTACAATATTTCAAAGCTCACCCTTTTACAAATGCTTCAAACACACTGAGCCAAATCCAATTTAAAGCCATTTTATGCTTTAGCTCCTCAATTAAACTAATTCTTGTCTGTGAACCCTCTTATGTTTTGAATCCCTTAGCACCTCAAACTTGTGCTCTTTTGCACCTACTTCCCTGAAATTTAAAAAAAAAAAAAAATCCAGAACTGACTTGTTTTAAAAATTAATCCATAAATCTCTTGCATTGGGTATTCTCAGAGAGAAACAGCCTTAACAGTTCTATCACTAGTTCCACCTGGTTGGTCTGGAGGGGGTGCATTTTCGGTTTTTTTACCCTCATCTCCTACATTGCATTGCAAACTTGACGCTGTAAGACTACAATGAACTTACCTGTTTTCTTAGGACATTTTGCCCTAAGGACGTTATTAGCATGTCCAGATTCCCAAGATTCACAATGTTTCTTGTTCCACAGACACCTTATCCCTGGACGAGCATTTTTACACAGCTCCTCATCTCTGAATGCTTCACAGTTTGGAGGCTTGTACACAAGGATGTCATTCAAAAGAACACTTGAAAAACCCCCAAATATATACATGGACCTATTAGGAAAAAACAAGTAAATATAGCTGTTATTGTAGCTATAAACATATTTTCTTGATTTCTATAGCTGTCTTGATATATAATAAAAAAATAACACATAATATTATAAAAAAACATTCTTCACCTGTCTCTAATAAAGACTGTCAGTGGTTCCATTATAAAGATTGATAAGTTTTTCAACATATTTCTCCACGGAAGTTTAAACTAAAAAAAAATATTGCTCCAAGTGCACTGCACTTTGTATTAGTGACTGACACATACCAAATGTCTGGAAAGAAGGAAGAAGAGCTATGGAGGAAGCTACTCTTTTTGGGAGTTAGATAATGAGAACAGAGAGTGAAATTATGGACTGCAAGAAATGAGATCATTTTTCTTCAAGAAGATTTCAAAAGACAGCCAGTAATAATTGAGAGATGGATATTTCTTTTTGGTAACATTTCCAGTGCAGTAGCTGCTGAAATCAGAACCAGAAGACTAGACTTGAGACCTCACCCTTCTCATTTAAAGTTAAAAACAGCCTGAGGCAAAAGATAATAATAAACCTGTATATCTGATGTATCATATATTCTTAAAAGGGAGTTAATCATACAGTTACCAAAAGCAGAAATCTTTGGAGAGTATCTCATATTACACATTTTGTACATATAACTGTACTAAACATACCATTAAGTTCAGGAAAAATAAATTAGGCATTTTGACCTTGAATCTAATTAATTGAAAGTGACAGTTCTTGAAATATCAGACATAGGTTAGATGTCTGAAAAGAACACAAATCATCAGTTGCTGAATTCACTAATTCCAAATAACTTTCTTAATTAATCTGTTCATTGACCAAATGTCAAGTGCTCTGTGCACAGTTACAACTAACTGCTATTTTTGTTAAGATCAGTCAAAATCTTATTTGTAGCATTACTTATCACCTCCATTATTTCTGACCTATACAATATCGTAATGTAGAGGATCTGTAAATTGCCCACATATATTTAAATACTTAGTTTCTTAGCATGATGAAAATGTAGAAGAGGAATGATCAGTAGTACAATGATCTGTAGTACTGCAACTGTCAGATCTTGGGCAATTTGGCAAACAGCAATAGTAAAACTGACACAAGCAAATGGCAGAAATTTCCTTAAACCCATCTACAGTTTTCTAGAACTTGTCCACTAACAAGGAGATGTTTGTCCTACAATTTTTTCTTTGGGGGTTGGGCTGGGGGAAGCAGAAGCAGAGAGTTCAGCCAACAAATCCAGCAAACTCCAGATCCACTCCATCTCCTGTTTCTAGATGATGAAGCTTTTCTGAGCTCCTCTACTGAACAAATGACATGAAAGCATGCTACATTTTATAGAAGATAAACAATACAGTTATAGTCTAGATGCTGGCAGGCTTTTTTCCCTGCAAGTGGTTAATGATGATCACTGTAACAGTATCTTCAAAATCTTGCTTTTTTCCAAGCAAATTTTAGTTACATGATTTTGATTTTATCATTGTAGAACAAGGAATTATAGCATGCTGCAAAGAGAAAAAGATTTCTCCCATTACACCTAAGTGAGGATTATAGTTGGTACTCAAGTAGTTCACAATACTAAGGAAATACCCCAGTACACTAGAAGGTTTATACAAAATGCCATTGAGTAGATTCCACAGCATGTCAAATTGATAATTAGCTGTACTCATTACCTAAGACAAGTCAAGTCCCTGATGAGCGCTACTTTTCACGTTAATAAATTACAACAGTTTTATATCACTGAACCATACTTCACATAGGTATAACTTCTGCCACAGTTTTTATCACTCAGAAAAACAGTCAGGAAAATTCAAAATACACTTCATTTACCCATTACTGACAACAGCAGTGTGACCAAATCTGTTGACATCTCGATGCAGATTAGGTTTTGGTAAAATCTTCCATTCATCACAAGCTGAAAGACAAAAGAGAAGCATAAGAAAACACACATAATTCCAAAAGTTTTCAGCAACATTTATGCAAAATGGATTTTATCAGAGACTCTTTTGTATTTTAAGTATCAGCTCACTTTATTGTCTATTTACCCTCCTTTCCCAGAGGGATCAGTGCCTGCTGTCTCCATTGTGAAAACAGACCATCTATACCTTATGACTTCAAATGTTCTTAACATGCTTTCATGGTCTCACAAACCCTGAAACAAAATTTGACTGATGCACTTAAAACTATTCTTAATATTAGTTTCCAGGGGTTTTTTTTAATTGTTCTGCACAATCAGCAGGATTTGACAAGACTTTTTTTCTGTGGTCACTAGGTAAAAGCTAAGCTGCTTTTTCCTACTCCTAATAATCTGCTTTATTCTGCTGTTTAAACATGTTATTTATTTGGACTTCATAGCGTCCTTTATTTGCACGGATATACATTTATCAATGTATATCACAGATCATTGATATACACACTATCAATCTTTTAACACGCTCCATTAATGCCATCTCGTAATTGTTGGTCCTCTATTTCTTTTTAAGTAGGCTTTGGAATTTTAGGTAGACACCCCTTTTAAATATATCACTGATGGGTTTTCTGGAGAAAGGATTTATATGCCTAATGATTCTTCTATTCTTCTAGAAGTTCCAGGATCTGAGCACACCTCAGTCACCAGTTCCAAGAAGCTGTATGAATAAATCAACAGGTGCTCCTTTTAGATGCATTTGTTGAGCAAGCGCTACAAGAACTTGTCAGCACCAGTGTCCCTTTACTATCCAGTTCTCTGCCTTCACAGCCCATTTCAACACCCACAACAACAACCACCACCATCACTGCCATCAAGTGATCAGTAACACTGCCCTAACATTCTACACCCTAAAACTGGCCAAAGGATTTCCATTCATGGGTATTTCACTGAATGTCTGCCACAGTAAACTTACTTCTTTTCCTAAGTGCTTTAAAATAAACTACCGCTCCTCCGGCTGTGCAGCCCACCTCATTATCATCTTACCTTTGGTATCTTGATTTATGTACTCTACTAATTACTTTCCTTTCACCAAGCATTTGAGATGACTCTTGTAAAAGTATCTTCACTTCAAATTAACTATTCAAGCATATTTCTTTTAGTAATCTATAGGAGCATTTAAAAATACGGTTTTGGTGTGGTTTCATTTTTCTGTCCTGACCAGGACTTTAGTTCTTTAGAATAATTAGTCCCTTCCTCATTATTTCCTACTGGAACTTTACTGATTTGAAACTTACAAATCCCCACAGTAACAGAAATAGTGAGCACATAGAGACTGACATTTCAATAAAATCCCTTTAAAACGGAGCAAATAAAGTACTTTTCTACAGAGCAGGCAAACATTTCTGGAATGTGTCACAATAACAGGTTTTGGAGTTTGTTCCTGAAACAGTTTCAATAGAAGAGATCACAGTACTAGGGCACCAATTAATTATTTGTGATCACGTTTCAGACGAAGCTGGGAGTAGTATTAAATACCAAAGTTGTGTATTCTCCATATCCCAGCATAACACTGGCATTTGATGCCTCCATGATGTTCAAATGGTGTAAGAAATTCAGACTAAGAGTAACATTATTTATTGGAAATAAGTGAGTGACAATCATTAAGTCAATTTCTATTTCAATAAAATATTTCCATTTTAAAAGCTATAAGAAGCAAACATTTTAATGCTACAACTGATTAGCAAAATATTGCTCTTATACTTTAAAATCAAGCTCTTGCTGCTGTAAGTCACCATATGTTAACAGAAACAGCATGTTTGAGCTCATATGCCTTTGATAGTAAAGTAAACAATTTAAAAAAAAAAAACTAAATTTTCATCTGATCTTGGAAAGTGTTGCACATTATTTTTTGTATTTTTACAAACATGGATACAAATACATAGCATTTCCTGTACTTAGAATTTATTTAAGAAAAAGTGGGATTTAATGCCGAAGGAAAACCATAAAACCATAATAAAGGCCGGTTCCGAGATAAGAAACCCTTGAGGGCTGGCGATATAATAATTCCTTTCTTGCTGATGGTATTTGTCAAACTGGCAGGTCTTTTCAGTAGAGTACAAGAAAAAAAGGGGGAGGGAAGCACTTTACAAATAGCCTTTCCTCTTATCTCCTCCTAGGCTTCTCAATGACTACTGAACACTGAACGAAGCATTGCACAAGAATAATACTTTTGCTCAGCTTTAAATTCCTGATATGAGTTTCTCTGTACAGATTGGTTAATACAAAATACAGATAGTTAACCAACTGATTTTGCAGTTTTTTTGGTAAAGAATCAAATAGAATTTGTCCTTGCCCATCATCTTCAAACTTCATCTGAACATTTAAAAGTACCCAAATCTCCAGACTTACTGTACAGTTCCAAAAAGAAAGTTACGAACAGCAAATGTAATATAATTTTCAACACTGTTTAGCAATATTTCAGCCTTCTGCACATTGCATTTGTTGTATTAATCTAATAAGGATGGTAATCTCTATGGAGTAAAGAATAAAATACTTTCCTCTGTAAAATGTCACAGACTCAAGGTATTACACAGATAGTAGGTGGAAGATATGGTATTGGTTGTATTTCCCGTTGTTTCTGTACATATCCTGGTACAATACATAGCACATGGAAGCACAAAATGCTTTTAATAGAAACAGTTACTAAGAAGATGAAGAAGTGATACTGTTCATTCCAAGATGATTTTTTTCCAAGCAGAATTTTTAGGCACTGAAAAGCACAAGGAGGAACACAGGGGCTTTTCATCCTCTTAGTAAGGCTTCTGCTTCAAGAGCAAGTTATACCACATTATATATATCATTATTAGAAAAAGTTTCATAATCTTCCCTAATGTAGATTAAATGGTTACCAGATGAGTGAATTCACCAGCCATACAAATTACTTACACAATGAAACACACCACAGAAATGGACCAAATTTGAGGTGATCTAGCTGACACTGGCAGAGAAAAAAACCCAGACAAACTTTGCCTGGGGTAGATCCAGGGTCCACACCCCAACAGGACAAGCCTCAACACCCTATACTTTGTCCAGTCACCTCCATCCTTCTCATCTACATCCTACTGGCAACATTCCATTACTGGTATCAGAAAAGATGACCAAGGCATTATACAGAAAAGTTCTCAATGTTTCAACAGTAAGGAAAATTTCACAAAGCTTTAACTCCGGTGGGAACCTAGGCTGTCTACAAGGGACACAGAGGCACAGCAAAGGAGTCCTTGAGAATTCACTGGGGATCATTAAGGATCCATTGCTGAGATCACTTAAAATACTATCAGTTACATCAATACAAAGGTACTGTAATAGCATATACAATAGGGCAAGAGGAATATGCTACTCAAACACAGATTTGCTTTAAAAGTTTTAACTAAGATCAGATTTACCAAAATGTGACTAAAGGAAAATTAGGGGAAATATAGCATCCTAGCTCATTCTGTTAGTCCTGCAAGTCTTTTTGAGTGACTTTTGCTCTTCAGACATACAGTTGAACATACCATTAAAAATCTGTTTAGGAGCAGAGGACAGTATAAAGTTTGTACATACCAGTCACCAGATTTTGAACAGCGTACTACTTAAACCTTAGGGCAGAACTGGAGCAGATGCAAGTTAACAGAACTACATTAAATTCATGTCTGAATTAAGTTAATAAAGCAGTTTTGAAAATCATATAAGTTGAGCATCCAGCTATCTCCAGTTCAAATTTTGATTTATGAAAACTGAAAACTGCCCACCTGCAAGTTGTTTTTAAAGATTACTCACCCCTTTCTTCATCTGATTTATTAAATGTATTATGCATGTCTCAATATTTCAACAACTGAAAAGTCTGTGCGAATGACCCTGAAAAACTTGACAACTCAGTCCCAAAACTACAAAATCTGTAATGAATACAGAATAAAGACACCACGGAAATTAAATATTCCCTTTGCAGACTGAACAGAAGCACCATGCCCACTCAGAACTTGCAGGTGGAACTCTCTTCTGAGGAGATACTCTCATCATTTCTTTAAAGACCAGAAAGGTTTCATACTTCCAAAATATGAAAAAAGGAAAAAGACCTATTTTATATAATTTAATAGTAGTTAAGAGTAATGATCTAAGATGTAGCAGAAACAGGTTCATTTCCTACCCAATGGGATTTAAACCCATAGCTTTCATCTCAGAGAAAAGTGCCCTAACTGTTCAAGCTGGGTAACTTTTCATTACTCCAAGTTAATGCAGTTCTACTGAACAGGAAAAAAAAAAGTTAGAAAAAGGAAGCAAACGTTGTAAGAGACAGACTCTAGAAGTCGCAACCAGTGTTCCATACTTTACTTCCAGGATCTCATTTGTACTTCTGCACTGGCAGGCAGGTTGAGTGACAACCTCTTACCACCATTGGAGACATGATTTAAAAAAAGTTATAGGAAAATACATATTTTATGTTTACATTATCAAATCATTTCTCACTTCTAAATTATTTAAATAGATTTGAAATGTCAATCTACTGATTCCGCTCAAGCACACACGAACACCTGCAGTGCAGCCTTACACACTACATAGAATCCATTGTCAGATTATGCTTCTGTGTTCTCTTTACATATTACCAGCAACTCAGTTTTGCTCTGTTAAAGGAAGAAATATTTGTTCACAAAGTGTGGACACACATTATACTTCTGTCTGGTTCTCTTTTTTTATGACCCTGGATAGCTAAACACGATAAACAACTAAAGCATCATGAAAGTTAGGTTAAAAAAAACCAAAACAAAACAAAAAAAACCTTATTTTTCAATTCATTCCACACTATATAAATATTTTTCTTTACTCAGATAATAAAAATCTCCTTACTCTCAGGAAAACATAAAGGCAAATATGTTGGAAACAGCACAAACTGAATTCAAAGTATAGATCTAACATCTACAGCAGAGTCTGTATACATGCCAGTGACTCCCCAAGCAATATTAAAAAAACCAACCACCTTGAGCTTTACTACTAAACGAAGCAATTAGTGCATTATGTTATTTTACTTTATCTCTTCTAATAGTACAGCAATACAGAGGTAACTGCTACTACAGACTGTACTGGAACTACATTTATGACTTAAGTGCTCAGGAACGCATAAAACTTAATCTATCATAGTCACTGCTTTACATTTTCTGTGATAGCACACTGATAATCCATTTGTAACTCCAGAAGAAGGAAGAATTGTAAAAATAAATGGGTTTGCATTGAGAAAAAAAATTTTACAGTCTGTTAAACCTACTCGTTTTGTTGATGACAAAGACTAGAGTGGAAACAACTTATTTTACAAGCATTTATGAGTAAACAATTCATTTTATTACAAGATACAAGCAATAAGTTTGATTACAAGTGAAACTAAAGTTAATCTCATTACATAATCTAGAAATTTTTTCCAAACAGGAAAAAGTTTTTAAGCTTGCTTTGAATACCCTAGAAGAAACTTAATATTTCACATGCAATATTGTCTTTCATAAGCAATTGATTTTGCATATTATTTAATCCATAATAATAAATTGAAATCCAGACAGCAACAAGACTTACAAAAGAAACGTTGTAGAGTATATTACTAACTTAAATGTATGGCTTATTGCACTTCTCCCACAGATACAGACAATGCTGAAATACAACCACCACTAGGAGAGAGAATGCAAGCAGCTGCCATGTTCCAATGATTTCAGGTTTTGGCTTTTATAGAGACTCCCTGTCAGTCATTCTTTTTAAACCTTCACAAAGATTGAGGATAAAAGTGAAGAAACAAAGCGGCAATGCTGCACCCCTCTTTTCTTCCCAAATCTACAGGAAAGAACAGAGTGAGGCAGGATTCTTCCTCCAAATCTGGCTACCAGATATAGTCTTGTTCCAAAAAACTGGTTGTTGGTATAGACCAGAAGATAGAATGTGACTGAATACGCACAGTGTAACTTCTGGTACTTTTCAGGACAATGGCTCAGAGTTCTTTTTTCTCTGGGAGGGCTTTGAATGAATATTGCAGTATCAGAAGGCCAAGAGCAGTCAGAAGAACCCATAATAGTTATTAGCTCATTTTGATTACACTGGAGTCCATTTGACAGCTGATCCAAGCATGCTAATTTTGCTCAAATTCACATAAATTTATGTAGAAGCATGTCCTCAAATTTTCCTAACTTGCACCAAATAATCCTTAGTCATAGTCAAAGAATAATAGTCAAAGAAATAATTTTGTTTATAAATGTTTAAAAAATTAAGAACTACTTTGCATGAAATGTTATTTCACTACTCTTACCCTTTCAGAGAACTCAGCCCAGTTATTGAGATGTGCACTCATTGAAATAACTTCTGCAAAACAATTATACTTTGTTTGAAGCAGGTGTTGTACGGTAGACAGTTCACCATGGTTTTTCTCTAACTGAAGTGTATTCTATTCCTTAGACAATGTATATAATTAAATTAGTCAAGTGTTTGGAAAAAAACTCCCCAGCACACTAGCCTGGTTGAACTACTCTACCACTATGTAGGCAGAAAACACAGGGGTGAACTTGAGGCCAACAGTAACCGACTCATGAGATTTTGTTCCTGAAGAAAAAAAGCAGAATGAACTAATGTCAAACTTTGTACCAGGAAGAAAACATAAGCAAAACATCAATACTATGCGTGTCACACTTCCTCTCTAGTTCTATTATACATTCATTTAAACTAACCTCTGTGAGGTCCAAGCATCTTGTAGAATTAAAAGTCAGTGGTGATTATCGACTTTCTTTCTACCTAAGGCATGCAATTTTTATATACTGCAAAGCAGGAATTGGGAGAACTTGGGGTATAGCTCCTGACATAGTTTATCAATTACATAGAAAAGACTTAAGAACAAGATAATATTTTATTTTGAAAGATAAATCCCTATTCATTAATTACAAGTATGCAGCCACACTTCACACATTTAGACACATACACATCTCAGTTTGTATTAACTGTTCCTAAGGAGCTTTCAAAATGCTATCATGGGAGAATTGAATAAACATCCTAGTTTGAACACTGACAGTTACATCTGTAACAGGCAGCATCTCACCAGGTGAGACCCTTCAGCTTCTTTTTATGTACTGAACAGGTAACTACAGCGCTCCAGTGGAAAGCAAAGAAAAGCCATAATCAACACCAGTTAGAAAACCACAGGTCAAACAGAGCATCCAAATCTGAGCCCAGTGGCAACCCTGTCCCCATTGCCAAGGTTCTTCCTCCAGCATAATGTAAGCAATAACAGCAAAATTGGAAAAATACCTCATCTCTATGAGGATAACCATTTGTGGATCTGTAAGGAGCTCCCAGAGCAAGATGGCAGCAAGTCAGGTGGTAAAATATCAGAGGAAGAAAAAAGCATACCAAAGGCCAGGTTTCTAAAGCTCATTTAAAGTCATATGTTTACTGCTATTTAAGTAAATACACCAAACAATATAAAAGTATGAAAATTAGAGTATTGTAGTAGTTTTTATAGCATCTCCAGATCTCTGAGTCTTCAGCTTTAACAAATATATTCAGAATCAGTAAGCATTTAAAATGACTGGATTGAGCTCTCAGCTCGCGACACTTACATTTAACTGTCTAAAACTTATGCATGTAGCCTAAGTTCAGTACCTAGAGAGCAATGACTGATTCCAGAAAAGAAGAAAAAAAGCAACTCTGTCCTAAGTTTGGTAAAATTAATTGCTCTCTAGAGACACTTATTGACTAGAGAAAGAGTCTGGATTACTAGATAGTATTAAAAACCAACCTTCCAAACAGCTAAACTTAACTGAGATTAATCCCCCCAAAGTTATTTCACATTAATATGAAAAACAGTAAGCGTTTTCATGGATAATAAAAAGCCTAACCAATCCATCCATAAGACTATGTCACATATATTAAGAGATACAATCAAATGTACTCTATAGCCCAACTTGAACATAAACAGTATAGGCTCTATCTCTAGGATTCAGTTGGTTTCCAGACAGCACCCATTTTTTCCAAGACAGAGCATAACACTCCATCACTTGCAAGGTATCTAGGAAACCAGATACTGATAGCATCATGTATTTTGTCTTCCAATACTGTTCAAAAACTCTTGATACAAGCTAAATAAAATTCTGAAATAAACCCATTCCATTATTATCTAATCCTTAGTAAAAGAAGTATTTACGACTTTCTGAGAAAGTATATGTGTATCTAATGTGTGCTCTGAGACTGGGTTTTTAATTTGGCAAAATGAATAATACAGAAGATTAAGTTTGTATCAAATCAATCATCACAGATTTATATTTTTTGAAGTGTAGCCACTAGATTCATTTCTTTTATGCTTCATCAGTTTGACAACACATGGAGAAAGACTTGCAAAAAAATATGAATGCCATATTAAATACTGTAATCAACTAGGAAAAAAAATATTTTTCCATCTTAAAAAAAAAAAACAGTCAACAGTGCACAACATTT
The DNA here is from genome assembly GCF_000699245.1 of Pterocles gutturalis. Lineage (NCBI taxonomy): Eukaryota > Metazoa > Chordata > Aves > Pterocliformes > Pteroclidae > Pterocles > Pterocles gutturalis. The sequence continues at coordinate 9,678 of NW_010127491.1, read as the reverse complement.
TCATGAAGTAGGATAAAAAAACCTCCTGGTACGCGAAAGTCAGAAAGTTACAGAGAGTTACACAGACCTTGGGACTCACACTACTGATTCTCAAGTGCGCATTCTGCAAATAAATGTAGACCAATAAGGAATATTATCCTCTAAAATAAGGAGGAAGCTCTGTTTCATTAAAAATTAAACCAGATGCAAACTGAAATGAGAACAAAATCAGTATCTCACACCATCAGATGCCTACAAGAAGCTACAGAATATGTAATACAAGGATACAGTAAAAAAAAAAACAAAAAAACTGTTCTTAAAAGGCTTTATTTGCACGCTCAGTGAAACCGGCAGGAAATAGCACATATATGTTCCATGTACTTAACTTATCAGTTATTTTCTTATGAGAGCAAACACAGAATGGTTGATACCAACACACAAAGCCATAAAGAGCCATCAGCTAGTCCTATGAAAAGGATCATGTCTCAACCTCTTCTACCACTGTATTCAGATGATAAACACTTGCCAAAAATAGATTCAGGTGCTATTCACAAGCTGTTCTCAACAGGATCATCCACGAGTCCATTTCCCAGACTGCTCTGACACATTTCCCAATTTTTAGTTTGCAGGACAAGTGGCTGTGTTTTTTGCCCCAAATATGACCTGTGTGTTTACATTTGCAGCCTACGCACAAAATGGACATGAACATTAGGGAAGAGAAAAACTATTTATGGTAAGTACAACAGTGGCAATAAACAAGAAAGGAAACACATTATGGACTCATTAAATTCCCTCAGATTTACAGCCTCCTCAATCCCACAGGGAGGCTTTCCTATAACTGCACAGTTTAGTGGTTGGAACCATTCTACAGACTGAAAGCTTACACCCATCTAGTCCTGTCTCAAGACTGTCTTTTACCTTAAACAGTTTTCCTCCAAAGAGTAATCTTATCATATATTTATAAACAACAATCTTTTCTGCTCTCAGACACTCTCTTGCAAAATTAAATGTACTACATCCCTTTATTATCTCCTAAAGGCTCCTCATGCTTCAGTTGGCTTTAATACCACTCGCCACACAGAGCCTTGTTTGAGTATGTCTTAAATGTGTGTTGCCAAAATTCTACAAAAATATCCACAGCCTTGAGAATGGCACCAATGCTTCTTTCCTCTTTTCACTAGGACTGCACAGGCCACTTCCCCAGCCACATGCTAGTCTGACTCAGACACACAAGCCACTGTCATTTCCAGCAACGTGCCTTCAGTTTGTAGGAGAAAATTCTTATCATTTCCTAAGTGTATGACTTGCACCTCGTTCCATTAAACGTTATCACTCGCCAACTGTAATTTCCAACCATCTCATTCTCTCTGTATGACAGTCCAGCCTCCTCCCAGCTGGTTGTCAGTGAAGTTTTGTGAGGTTCTTTTGTTACTATTCACCTCTACTCTTGAACTTGTATAACTGGGAATGAATTCTGTATTTTGACATTTGTACTGCATACTAGCAGGCTTTGGTGCTTCAGAATTAAAGTTTATCTTTTTATTACCATCCTCCTAAGACCATGTTCTGTCCCATGAAACTAAGCACAAACGGTTTTGCCATTGTCATTGAGCTGTTGTTCATAGAAACACAGTTTATCTTTAAACATAATGATGCAAAAGTATTGCATGGTCTACTATTGCCCTGTCTCATTTAATGAAGTTATCCCATTAGTCTATATGAGGGAGCATCCCCCAGAATTTTCTTCCCAGTCAGCAAAACTGGTCAGGATAGACTGTGGGTGGGGTATTGCTCCATGTGAAACAGAGATATACCAAGGCACTTATCTTGATCAAGGCCCGGTTTTAATTTTACAATGTAATTTATAAGCAACTTGAAGGTGTTTGGGATCAAGACTCTAAAGAATCACATTAGCTGGACTTGAGAAAGCAACGCTGTGCCATTTAAAACTCAAATGAGAAAAATACAATACAATACATACCTATATCATATGCAAGAAAGTCAGCAGAAAAGCACTTTGCACCATTACTCAGGGAAGTATCATTATGAGTGTTTCCACCAAATATGAGCATAGCTCCATTGATTAAGACAGCTGAATGAAGATATCTTGCAAAACCACTCTCTTTCAAAATCGTCCTACAAAATATAAGAACAAATTAATACATGTGAAAAATTGTATACACATCAAGAGAATTTATAGATGAAAACAAGATAAAATACAATGAAAACACTAAAGCCATTACGCAGTAAATATGATAAAATGTATTCAAATTTATTCTAAGATTATTAATTTTCTCATGTTACAACAAATATATTTATCATTCCTTTAAAACATCATGCTTTTTTATTAAAAAACACTTTGTCAAATAACATATCTGAAATAAATTTAATCAAGTTTACATTTTTCAGAAGTGATTAATGATATGGTAAATTTTACTGAAACTTGAATGAAAACCCATTCATATTATTAATTCCTGTTCTTATAGATCTTCAGTCATGTTGGGTTTCTGCTCAAGAAATGCAATAAAGAATTATTTAAAAGGCTAAAAGAATCTTTAGACCACTTTAAGTATTGGAAAAGAAGAAACATTGGGGTTTTTTAATTAATTGAACACTCAATTCACCTAGACCTAGAAAAGAAATGGCAGAAGCCATTCCAGGTATTATGAAAAACACACTGCTGCATAAGTGTATTCAGTCTGGCAAACTCAAACATACAGAATTTCAGTACAAAAAAAAAAAAAGTCTATGTACTTTGAGTCTTTGATCACTTCATTCATTTTATCCTGTGTCTTGTGGTCTGCTTTGTGCCAGAGCCATAACTTGGTCCCGACAGTACCCAAGAGCTACCAGTTCTACAGTTTTAAAGTGGCAGGTGCTGGTCTAGTAGAGGGGACAGAATACAAACTCGATTCAATCATAGCACATAAATCTTACTGAGGGAGAGAGCAATCATTTGGGGGTTTTGCCAGCTTGAATTAGTTAAGTAGACCAGATGTAGACATGTTTGTGAAGAGCTGATTAGATCACCAGTACAAAATATTTGCATGCTCCTAACAACCTTTTATTTGTCTCACTAATCTGACACTTTGCACGTTTAGAGTCTCACTTTCACTTCTGTTACTGCATGCTGCTCACACCTACAATTAAATCGTTCTGTCATTTGTTTCCAGTAACGAACATACTGACTTGACAAGCTTTCCTTCTGATTGAATAATACTGTTTCTCTTGAATAACACTGATAACAATTGCTCTATATTTTCACATCATCATAGGGTTTTTGGGGGAGAGGGTTCAAAGTATGTCTCATTGTTGTGACATAATGATGTAAATCAACCAATAAACTCAAATAGTTTTAAGTGATAAGAGATCCTATGTTTAAACAAGTTGAGAGGAATGCAATAATCCAAGTTCTCATACTGTCATTGAAATAGATTTCCTCCTACCCCTAGAAAGTAACATCAACAAAAGTAAATCAGACTTTTTTTCGTTATTGCTTAAAAATGCATTAATTCCTTCAAGCTGTCAGCATACCCACCAATGTGCTTCTGGCTTTAACCATTTTTTTTTGTTGTTCTGTTAAGTGACTTGCATTTTTGTTGTGTATTTCTGACTAATACACTTTGAAAATAGAGCACCATGTAAGTGTGGTTTTCTAACCAGGAATTAGCTTGATAAAGAAAACCTATGGTACCTGCCCCGAAAAACACGGTATTTGGTTTCAACTAATCAGTTAGCAACATACAAAATTAGGAACAAGGAAATAGAACAAGACAAGAAAATAACTAGTAATTGAGGATTATTGCTGCTACGAGTTGGAAGAATAATAACATACTAAGAACATCTTGCCCTTATCAATTTGGAGTCTAGATTTCTTTCTGTCTTTTGCTCTACCTGTTTTCTACAGCTCCTACCTCCAAATGTACATTAATTGCTATACACTAGGCTCTGTCTTGATTATCCTGCCTTGCAGCTGTCTACAAATAGTTGTCTCGATCACTAAAGGCCTAAAGAGCCATTCACTTTTCCGGAGAAAACTAAGGTCTCTCTCCTCTCCACAGTGGATATAACAGCAATCCCTGCAGGTTTTTTGTGGGCTACTCACTTGTCTACTTGTCACCCAACAGCACTGCCCCAGCCCCAGTCCCCGTATTGTACAGGGGTTTTTTTTCACTAATTTTTGCATATTATGTGATGAACTTCATCCCTCCTGATAACAGTAACTTTTCCCTAAGATTCAGCAGAAGTGTAATACAGATCAAGTTTGTTAATTTGGTCATGCTTTTCACTATTTGTTAGCATCACTGATGAGAGCAATCTTCAGAACTCTCCAACACATATCAACCCCAAGCAAATTATGCGACAGTCTCAGCACATTTTACACTGAATTCATTATTCACGCACCTATACGTGTATCTGCAAACATTACTGCATGTTACCTATACCGAAGCCAAGTGTTGCATACAGCAGCACAATATTATAATGGTAACAGCAATACCCAGGAGCCAGCAGGTGCTTCCACTGCTTCAGGCCATTATCTAACCCCAGCACCACACTGCCTCACCTGCAGGTACATACAAGTAGTGCAAAGCAATGCAGGTATCACACACACTGTAATCCTCCATCATGTATTAGAAATAAAGTTCATTCTAGGAATTAAGGTATCCCCCCCCTCACAGTCCAAGGAACACAAAGCTTACGCCCAATTGATATGAAGAAATGAAAGCTCACATGCCACTGAACAAAACAAGTAATCAGCTTTGTACGCCAAGACTAAGTGAAGCACATGAACCTCAGCCAGATCAGAGAAACAGAGAGTGAGCAAGGGCAAGAGGAAAACAGAGACAGTGAGGACAATCAAATGTGAGCACGGAAACAGCCGTGTACAGGGGCATGAAAAAGCCATCGTGATTCCACCTCTTCCTTATAGCCCACCTAGCCGGTGGCATGTTCAGGCTCAGTTGCCTCACTTAGTGCTTTGAATACTGATTGTAAGACGCCACAGATGCACTAAACAAAGATTTTACTACTACGTGTCATGACCCCATCCTCTCAGACAGTTTTCAGTCCCACAATACAATTGACTTCCAGTGTAACACTCATGAAACGAATAAAAGAGTTAAGTTCTCTACAAGCTGTAGAGAATGCCACATTAGTACAGAGTAGACAGAAGCATTTGTTATTAGTTTTTATACGAATATTGAATAAAAATATTCCAATAATTATTACTATATTGTTGAACAGACCTTCAAAGGATACCATATCACTTTGTTCCAAGAATAGAGTATAAGAGAGCATTAGAATTCCAGCAATTTAAAAATACATTAACAGGGACAAAAAATTATTGTAGTAATGTTTCCAAGTGACATGAATTAGTGGCATTCAAAATCAGGAGCCTCAGTGAAAGCAAACACACATTTTTTCCAACATCTGAGAGCAAGTCTTGTGTGCTTAAAGTTAAGCCACTAGTGCTCAACACAAATATTAGATTGCAATAAAACATTCTGAGAAATAGTTCTTGATCTCAATCTCTTCAGGTAAGAAAAAACATTTAAAGTAAATTTTTTATACATAATACATAAAAGTAGCATTCACAGAATACAATAAGCATGAGGGACATGGAACTGACAAAAACAGAAACACCAAGAACATCCTTACACAATACAAGGAATTTTCTGTCCTGTATCTGACAGTTTTGTGAAAAATAACCTTCCACAATTCTTAGATTTCTCTACATATTTATACATCAGGTACTTGAATGTCCATCAGTAGTATATTTATGCCTTGTAGAAACAGTACAGGAGTACTATTGCTGCATGGCAGTTATGTCTGGATAAGAGAATCTTTTCTTAATTTGTAGAACATGTGCAAAGCTTCCTACCTGACATTCCTTCAATATGCAGTTCTATTATTCTGATGGCTAAAGCCTAATTCCTCACCACAATTCTTCCATTTTGTTGCAGAGAATGTGCTGTGCTGCAACACACAGCGGACACACAGGAGGTACCTACTAGACTTTACCAGAACCTTACTCTTATGCTTTGACTTCACTAGAATTTACTGCTCATGTTTTCTTTTTCAATACCAACTTGATTCCTTCATTATAAATCCCACTTACCATGTCCGAGTATTAACTTCATATCTGTAAAGATCATCTACCAATCCATATTTATTGCCAGGTAATGCTTTGTATCCACCATGGACGTAAACAGATTTTGTCAGTTCATCATAGACACTAGTATGGCCATATCCACCTTGCACAATTGCTCCTTTCGTTTCTGGTACGAGCCAAGAATTAGACCCTGGAACAGACGTACAAAAGATATAAGTTTAAGGCTTACTATTGCTAACACACAATACTAGGAGTTTTAAGTATTATAAAAACCTTTTCACTATAATTCTAAATACAGCAATAACTAGGGACTTGTTTGAAGAAGCAATTTTATACCAATGTATCAAAATACCTGTGATCAGATAATGTTATTAGCCTATTATCTGCTGTTCTTAATTAAATCACAAATAAATCAGTGTCACAGGTGCCAGGCAGTATCTCATACTCTCCCATGGGTCAGTTCAGCACACAGACAAAACAAACAAAAAAAAAGCCCAAACTTTTTGGAAAATATTAAATTAACAGTTACAATTAATTCTCTGTCACCCTTAACTTTGTCCCACCAGAGATGGCTGATGAGATTTCAGTGCTCCAGCTACATCAGCTGCATTAGGAACACCTGTACTCAATCACAGGGAACTGGAGAAGCCAGGTAGAAACTTAACTGCTGTGAATTGTGAGCGGCAGGTAATGTAAGGTAACTCAAAGTACACACAGATACAGATGCTTCACTAGTAAACTGTAAAATTATTGAGCTAAAATCAGTTTCCAACTACTGTTTCTTAGTTATTTTACTGTAAATATACCCACTCAGTTGCTGAAAACTCACAAAAGGATAATTTGATGGGAGCTCATTAAACTGGCACTTAAATCCACATTTTACATCACATCATTAATAACTGCAAAGGGACACTAAATAAAACTATCCACAATAACTGTTATGACTGAAGAATAAAACACAATTGGAAACTATTTTACCATAGCAATGAAAAAAGACAGAGGCGAAGTGACTTGTCACCTGTGGCCCTGAAATTTCCATTTTTTCCCCTCCATCTTCCCAGCTGATGACATAAGCCACAAAAGAGCAAGCCAGGAGGTATCTCCTGTAGAAGCCATCCTATCCAAAAGAGCCTATGATGATTAGTCAGCCAGTTCTATGGACGTGAAATGGAAGAAATAATTCACTTACAGCCTCTTAAAGATTATGTCAGAAAAATAGAAAGTGTGGACGAGGACTTCCAGAATGGAGCAGGCTCCTAATTCTTAACCTAATTGCCTGCCATCATAAAGCTATTCATTCTAGGCTAGCACACAACACCATAGACCTTGCTTCATCTGAAAGCTGGTTTAAATTCCATTTCAATTTTTATCCGATATTATGTAGGTAGTTTAAGATTACCCCTTTTTCCTCCAGATTCTTCTCTTCAGTGAAAAGACTCATAACTTTAAGTTATTACTGTTGCTATTCTACGTTTATTAAATGGTTTCCAAGCACCACCTCTACAAGCAGGTTACATTTTTTCAGTAACAAGTGCTTGCTTAAAGGAAGTTATAAAGTATAGATTAAACCGGACAACTTGTGCTGATTTTTTGTGTGTATGAATGTTGATATTTGTGTAATACACTATTTATATCTGACACAGTATATTTACATAATTTATATGTAATGTAACTAGTATTTTAGTCAATCTGTATGTGGGATATTATCAAACTATTAAGAACTGCAACTCTGAATACAAACATCAAATTTGTACCAATAATACTCTGTTTTACACACATATTACCTTGCTAACAAATAGAGTTACTTGATAAAATTTATGTAAGAGGGTTGGTGAGGAGTCAACCTGCAGATACACCTTTCTCTCACCAACACCATTCTCATTTTTTAATTTAAATAGTGATCACCCCTAAAGATTGATATGTATGATTTTCAGGAAAAATGACTATTTCTCCACATAAATTTACGCAATGGTGTTGATCATATGCATAATAGAATATTTTGCATTTATATCTCACTGGTTCATGTAGCATTTATAACATTGTCACAGTAAAATGGTATATTGCACAGCTTTAGGTGACTTGTGTGGAAATATGAATAGGTGTTCCTTCTTGCATAATAAAAATCATGTGCTATGGATAATTACCTAAATTTGAGAAAAGAGGTCCATGACATCTATACGAAATAAGTCAAAAGCAGTATTGCAGTTTCTCCTTCTACTTCCCTTTCTAAAATCTAGTTGAGCTGCCTGAATTTTGAATACTGAAATGTATATATGCAGTTTTGATCTCTTTCACGCTTCTTCAGCATTTTGAATATTGCATCATTCAGACATAAAATACATTTCTGTCTGAATTTAAAGACATTAATATATTTTTTAAACAATTTATTGATATAGGTTTTCACTTATCTTTTTTTTTTAACAGAAATCAATTTTTTATGGAAGGTTTTTACATAACGCTTCCCATACTCAAAGAAATCCCACTCTTTCTATCATTAGGTCAGATGAAGTACTCAATCAACCAAATCAGTCTTGCAAAAGTCTGTATCCTCAATAATTTAAAAAGCCAAATACACAAAGAGCTCTATGAATAAACAAACCAGAAATAAGGAAACAGGATTTATTTTTTTTTTTTATTTCCCAGATTTCACACCTGGAATGTCTAACAGACAGTATAAAAAGAAGGTCAAATTAATTTTGAGAAAAATCACAAAAAAATAAAACCATTCCAGTAACAGGGGCTTCTGCTTTTCATTCACAATTTGACATTTTTCATCAAAATCGGGGCAATATTCCAGGGAATTCTACCACACAAAGTTTCTCTTGAAATCCTTAGGCAAGTCACTATGATAACTTCAGATAATTAAATCTGTCAGATACCAAACAGCTGGACACAGTCACAGGCTGCAATATTCTGGACACCTGTGTCAAACACAATCACACACTTCATGTCCAGCTTTACCAAAACTATTTCCAAGGGAATGATAAAGTGACAGAAGAAAAAAAAAAAAAAAAAAAAAGCATCTACAAAAACATGTAAATGGAAAAAGAAATTACAGCTGAGATAGAAGCTAAATTTCTTAATTTAATGTACTGAAACTGGGGGTATTACTCCCTTCCGAAATTCTGACAAACATAACAAGTGAAATTGCAGACCTGGTAGCAAGCCTTTTAAACAAAGCTGGTTAGATATTACCAAAGAACAGCAGACACTAGTGGGGAGAGACAAGATTTGGACAATTACAGCCCTTAATCTTGCCTCAGTAACATGCAAAGGTTTAGAACATTTAAAAAAAAAAAAAAAAGGATAAATTAAAAATAATGGGAAAGTGTTTCACTAGAGAATATAAATGTACCAATCTATTTACATCACATATACGTAAAACCCAATTATCTACAGAAGGAAGCGGAGGTGTTCTCAGTATCTGGGCTTCAGTAAAGTCCTTACTACAGTATCATAATGGGAAATCTGTAAATAAGCCATTACAATGGAATGGGATTTGGGCACTGAACAAGAAGCAGCAATGAACAAAGTTAAGAGGTGGTGGGATTACTAGGGAGAATCATAGAATCATAGAGTCATAGAAT
>NW_010127490.1:0-2986 GCF_000699245.1 Pterocles gutturalis | reverse complement strand
CTTTCCTTCCTTCCAGTGTGTTGACGGCAAATACTAGGAGAATGAGACACAGGCAAATTCAGACAATAAATGAGACAAATTTTGGTGGCAGAAGGAATTTCCCCCTGGTATGAAGCACTTTGGGAAGAGGACAATTCTTCTTGTGTCTTCCAAAGAAGCCCATGGACATTTGCATACATATGCTTTATGGAAAGGTATTAGCCTAGATTTTATTTTGTTCACTTGTAACAAATGCTGCAAACAACATCTTCTGATGTAAGGCAGGACATGAGAAAACTGCACAGCTCCAAAGTCAACCAGGCAATTTGGTCTTGCCTTTGGACCACTGTGATAGCTGCATCCCACAAAAAGTTAACTCTAGGTAAGTAGCCTAAGTTTTTATCTGCTTCTATTATACTGTCATCAACCTAATCTTCCCAGGCATAATTACAGTGGTAGCTCCACTATGTCTCTGGCTATATATGGAAAGAAAACATTTTCATATGTCACATTAGCCATTATGTGCAGAAATGTTATATTTCCATAGATAATTGTGGTATCTGAATGTCAGAGAAATTAGATATGCTGAGACCTGAAATAAAAAAGAAAACACACAAAACTGAATTTTTATGGAGTTCAATTAAGTCTAGGCTCAGACCTGAGTTGCAGATTCAATCACTTTATCTTCAAAATCTGAATTTTAATTCACAAGTAGGAGTCTACATAATGGGGGGAGGGGAGGGGGAGAAAAATCTGTCCTCATTGCAATAAACTTTTTAGAAGCATTGAGCCAGTGACAAGCCTCATCCCAAAGGGCTTAGAAATAACTTTCTAACTGATGGATGGCTCTATCTGCTTCTGTGAATGTGCATCAAATGGAAATGCAGTCTTAAGGTTCACAAGATTCAACTTTTTTTTTTTTAATTTAAGTAATAAAAGCACAACCATATGCATGAAGTAATTATTTTCTTAAAAATTGTTAAATTAACATTTTGTTTCCTTTTTAATAATACCACTTGATTCGTGTCTCTCTAACAAGACACTATTAGAATTCCAGTCTCTCCAAGACTTGTCTTCCTCTCCTCCTTCCCCCCTCCATGCCCCTATCCTCTTCTGTTCCTCTTCCCCCTCCCATCCTACTTTCCCTTTCTCCTCTTCTTTCTCTTCCCTCTCCTCTCCTCTCCTCCCCTTCGCCTCCCCCTCCCTCCCCTCTCCTTCGAAAGCTATGTCCCTCCTTCTTTTTCTGGGTCTCTTTCTCTCTCTCTCTCTCTTTCTCTTTCTCTTTCTCTTTCTCTTTCTCTTTCTCTTTCTCTTCTTTCTCTTCTTTTTTCTCTTCTCTTTTTTCCCCTTTTTTCTTTTTTTCTTTTCTCTTTTTTTTTTTTTTAAATTTTATTTTCTTCACTTCCAGCAGCACATAAGGTTTATGTATAATTCAATCAATACCTCAAGGCAAACTATTTGATGATTACAATAAAAAACCTCTTCATTTTGCTGCACTTTGTGGAGGTAGTTTCATTATTGCATGTCACTTGGTTACAAGACTTTATGGGACTGTAGCTTCCCAAAGGACATTTTAAACACACGCTTTTTATGGCAACTAAACTCCAAGATAAACGAAAGCATTAAAATAAGATATTGGAATTGTTTGCTTTTGCCTTTGATTGATATGAATTGAAGTCATAAAAATCTTGTTTCACCCTTAAATCCCTACAGCCTTCCCTTCCCTTTTGAGTGTGTTGCTAGTATACAGACAAATATGTTTTTGTGTCTGAGTTCCAAATGAGTAACAGCACAGCAGTGGTACCCAGTATCAGAAATGGGGACGGTGTCAAAGATGAAAGCTTGGTCATACAGCACTAGCACAGGGCTTGAATGGTAGGTCCTTAACCTTAGGTTTTGCTTTTCTGACCCGTGTTTAACCTCTATCTAAAGGCAGATTTATTTGTTTTCACTAAAAGGAACTACTTTTTCTCCCCATAGTAAAGAATATATGCGCTGCAGCAAGCCAGTTGGTGTTATATATTTACCTCTTTGTCTCACTCCTAGAAATGCAGAAACCACAAGAATCTTCCAGAGGCCAGAAAAAATACTAGTCCTGGTCACATCTGAGCTAGCTAAAAGTTGTAAAAGGTTCCCTGCTGGCTTGTGTCATTGACATTTGAGAGATAGTATATGCCAAGCATTTGGAGTAATGATCTGAGGTGCAAAAACGCACAAGCAAGTGAGCAAAAAAGTTTCTTTTTTATACAGGAAATTTAAGACATAGAATTCCTTCCTTGACCATAACAAGCTTTTAGGATAATCTTCACTTTTGCTGCACAAAACACAGAAATAAACAAAATACTGAAAATGAGAAGGCCAGATTTGTCTGAAGGTGGGTATTGGGAAATTCATTAGATCAAATTGTGAAAAAAAAAAAAGTCAGCATTTTGCAGATCACTTTGGAAAACAGTATTACTGCTGGTTCTAGCTCTGTCTTGCAAGACCTGGGGCTTTAAAGAACGAAAACCTGCTGCGGCTCTACTATTTCAGAGGAGCACAGGGGAGGTCACAATGTTCAGTAGCCTTTTGAAGGTCTGAGGTTATGTATGACTTCTACTTCACTTAAACTATTTATTTTAGAATCACAGAACCATAGAATGGTTTGTGTTGGAAGGGACCTTAAAGACTGTCTAGTTCCACCCCCCTGCCATGGGCAGGGACACCTCCCACTAGCCCAGGTTGCTCAAAGCCTCATCCTGCCTGGCCTTGAACCCCTCCAGGGATGGGGCATCCACAATTTATTTTATTCCATTTCATATCTTACCCTGAACTGTAGAATGACTCAAAAAACTGTTATATCTGGTTGTGTTTCCACCAGGAAAACTTGTTATTTACTGCCATTTTTGTTTTCCTAGTGCCTAATGAGCGGTGCTCAGCTGCCTACCAGGTTTAAACCACAACAATGGGGATTAATACTTTAATGTTAATCAGGATAATTACTTTTTATTATTATTATTATTATTAT